>NC_091929.1:39968243-40268243 GCF_041260155.1 Ptychodera flava
TCGGATATAAAACTGAAAGTAGGGCCACCTAATCAATTTAAGAAAAGGTAATTTCAGAAACATTCGCTTATTTCAGCCAAAAATCAATAATAGCAAGGACACTGTTTTACATTCAAAAGTTGCGATATTTGTCCGGTTCACCATAAAGGAAATTAAAGTCATATGTAGATGGTACAAGATCGGAACTCATTTTAAAAACTTAATTACATGGCAATGACAGTGTTAAAATGAGGAAAAGTTTGGCCTAGAAAACATACAGCTGTGCTTATAAGTACATTGGCAAACATGAATTCAATTGTTACAGAGCATTGTAGAAAACTTATATGTTAAAAAATTGTGACACAATTTCAGTGTACTGTTACCTTATTTTGCTGTTTCTCGAGAATTTGACAACGAAATACCTGTTAGGCCGTAAACAATTGGCGGCAAAATGACCCTGTGATATTCAAAAATGATTATGAAAGCATGACAGCAAAGTACATTTTAGCTACTAAGTGAATTATGAAATGAATGAATATACACGGCTTAGTGTGTATTCATTTCAAAATCATTCACCTTAAAAATGTTGCAAACTATAGTTACTTTGGCCATGCATGCGATTCGCAACATACCATAAAAATTCGAGAATTGCGAATGGGTAATTACGCACGGCATCGTGTTTGGCACTACCTTTCTCGCAATGAATCAAAAGAACCTCAACACATTGGCCTTTCCATCCTGTTGTATATTTACCATCAACGGCTGAGACATATGTACATTTGACAAAGCCATCGTTTTCTAACGACTCTTTCACAACACTGATGTTCTTCGTATCTAATGCATGACACAGGCTAATTCTAAGTCGATGTTTTCGAACCTTGTCAATTTCTTTCACACAGTCAACGATTGGCAGCGCAATTTTGTTTATATTGCAACCCATGAATTTGATTTCTTTGAGCAAATTCCTTGTCAACAGGTCTTTCAGATTTCCCATGCTTTCTTTTGATGTGACTTCCCGTCTAAAATCGAAACATTTGCCAGACATTCAAGCGTCGAAATATACTGGCACAATGTTTTGAGTGTAATCGCATTGGTTTTGTTTAGCCTTGTTGTTTTATATTTGATTTCGATACCGCATAGCTCAAGCAGTGGCACATCTTCTTTCTCTCGATATAGAGAAATGTCATCCCAGTGAACGTTATCATAGTTTGGAAAGTCAATGTTCAAGGACTGATCTGTTGCAAATTCCAATTTCACTGCTTTTGTTGACATCGATGAATTATTGTACTCGCCTTGTACAGATAAGCGACTGCTTGTCAATATCATTGACTTAATCACAATTCCACCATTTTGGAAGCGCTTCGTCGTATCTAGTATTCTAGAACTGTTTATCTGTTCACGAAAGGACACAGAAACCGTTTTTGCTGACTGACACCGAAACATAATATCAAGAACAGACTTAGCAAATTCAAAGCTGATAGAGGGGCAATTTTCATAATGTATAATTTCAGTATTCACCGCTACACAGGTCCTTAACACATCCATGGTATCTCTGCCTTCAACAGACAGTTTGTTGTAGTTACATTTGTCGAGAAATGTTATCTTTTTGAATTTTAATGACTTATTTCCTTCTAATAAGTACTGTATGTCGAAATCAACTTGCTGCCTGTTTCCGTCAAAATTGACCTGTGCTTCAGTCACTATACGATTCCTGTCAACTGAACAAATCTGCAAGAACTTCTGATGAAAGTTGACAAGATTACAGCAAGTTTTACAGATTCTGAATTTAGCCTGACGTGTTTCATTATAGACTAGGATACTAGAGTGTTGCAAAATATTTAATTTGCAGTACTTCAGACACGCCAGACTGTACAACACGTGACAGACTGTATTTGGTGTTATTTTTGTGAACAGTTCACCTACAGTTTTTAATACAGCTTTTCCACCGAAGGGTATCCCAACAATGAGAAATGTTTGCATGTTCACCTGCGTATATTCGTCAGTGCTCGTTCAATATTATGTGCGTTTTCAATAGTGAAGTTTAAAACGTTCAATGTCACCCGATTGAAGTTTACTTTTGTCATGTTGACAATCGTGTTTTTTATGTAAATATCGAGCGCCCTGTCGTTAGCGTCACAACTTATTGTTAAGCGTACACTCACATCCTCATTATTAAACGGTTCAAGATGTGAAAGATACTGATACAGACGCTGAAGTTCAAATGGCAGGTGATATAAATGATAAATGATCTTGAACTTTCCTAATTCTACGCAAATGTGAAGACTCTTGCCCTGGGCATGGGAAGGTCCCAACTGACGATGATCCGAAAACTTAATTTGGACTTTCTTTAATGAAACATTACTATTTAGAGGTTGATATGGCAGTTTAGAGAATTAATCTGCCATAAAAATGTTAAGAATCCACTGATATACAGTTCCTCTGCAGAAATATCTTCAAGGTTTTTCAAAATTATTGATACTTAAAACATCCGTAGGGTCCGTGTGAGAAAACCCAGAAAAAGCACTGTCAACTTTGAAATGTTTACATACTTAATTCTTGCGAGGATATTCCTAACGCAATTTTCAAAATCATTCTGTCTGAAATCACATCTTAATGTTATGTCAAGATTGACTGTGCCGTGAATTACTAACGATGATGGCAACACAACTAATGATGATAAATCAAATTTCAAGTCATTCATACTTAATCTTGTTTCAAATACTCCTATTTGTGCAATGATATCAAGTTTTTCAGGCAACATCGTAAGGGGTTCCTCATTAAACTGGATCACTACTGACTCTAAAGACGTGTTCTTAGCTATTGCTTTATGTACCTGTGTTATAAAGTCTTCATTCCCAATTGGGAGGCCTTCAACAAAAGTTTTTCTAGCCGAAATCTGTGATAATACGTCTACCAAACCTATTAAGCGATCGCAGACATCCGTGAGATCTAGCATTGCATAATCTGAAAATTTGAACGTCAAGCTATTAACAGGAACTGACTCCATCCTACGAAATGTAGCATGTATGTTACCAGTACAAAATGCATTCCCTGCACAACTCACGCGAACATTTAGGATAACTTGACTGTGATTCATTAAGGCATATTGTGAAATCAGCCGATACAGATTTGACAAATCGAAGTCTATAAAGCATTTTCGTAACAGATATTGATATTTCCGAATTTTGCATCGACATGCACTTTGTAATGTTCCTTTGACTTTGGAAATATCAGACGGATTAACTTTATCGATTTATTACCGTTAAGATAAGCGTATGCCTTCTCGATCAACTCCATATTGTCGGACGGAAATCCTCGTATGATCAGTGTTTTTTGCGGATATTGATGATAACCACGTCATGATAACATCGATATGAAGAAATTTCGTCTCTTGATCTAGTTTTTCAAGACCTAATAGTTCTACTTCTAACACATAAATACTACAAGAAGTAAGGTGACCAAAATATTGTTTATGTACGTTTCTACAGCGTCATTTTGGAAATCGAATCCTATTAATACATTTATTGTGACTCTATTGTCGATACCTGATGTGTGGCGCTCGAATAATCGCTTAAGGTTGACCAGATCAAAGTTAAAGTCATAAATGTTGCAGAGGGCTTTTAGTTTTCCGACTTTTGGTCTTATCTGAACCGCTTTGTATGCAGTTTTCCATCACGATTGGTATTCTTATGTTCGTCGAATACAATCCCGACTGAATGCAATGAATTAGTAGTATTCAGCTTCGAAAGTACAATATTAATTAGGTCCAGAGCGAAAGGCAGTCCAGTGATAACATGACTTCTGGCGAATATCGTTGAGAACGCATCCAGCACATCCGGTATTTCAAGAAGCATATCGATGTTACTATAGTTACGAATATCCAAACTTACAACATCATTGCTGTAATCAGCGTTGGCAAACGCTATATTATTTAAGTAGTTTTTGATGACGGGGCACTCACGAAGGTCACATTCTATATTTAATAGAACATTTAATTTCTTTAGGTTCTTGTTTAAAAATGCCCGACAAATACTGTATATTTCGAATGTATTTGGATTTGTCGCGCAAAGCTTGAAACGAATCGTATCTGACCTAATGTGTGAACACCTCAACAAAAGTTTGGTGATTTCCAGCAGGCGTTCATTCCTATGATTTGCTAGATGTATAGTGTCTATTTCAAGTATCAGAGGTAAAATCATGGCAAACTGGCTGATATTTTTTTCCGTGACATTACCGATTTCGTTTAGAATAAAAGTAGCATCGAAAACAAATGTGTATGCCATTTCATTCTGATACCAAACTTCAAACATTTTGCTGAGTTTGTCCTTCAGTAGACCAGCAACGAACACGAGTGTAGTAACGCTGCATTTTTGGAAAAAGTGGGATACATCTACAATTTGTGCAAACTCTGTAGGATTTGTCGAACAGAGGTCATGGATGTACAATGCTGCAAAATATTCTTGAAACGTGAAATGAAGGAATGAATAGCTTTTTGGTGAAGTTTTATCTTTGGAAAGAAATCCTAGCTTTACTATGTCTGGGTATCTTTTTATGTCTTCGTCAGTCAGTGAGACCTTGCCCTCGAAAGTCAATAAACCTTCATGTGCCTTTTTGCCGAGAAAAAGCAAGGTTGATTTCATTTCTATGCCAATTGTTGATTGAATTCTCTTGCTTTTACACAATATCGTTTGACTCCGTAATCTATGATCTCTTCATATAATTCTGTAATATATTGTGGCATTTTATCATTTTGCAACCAAATCTCACACAGCAGTAAAGATATCAACGGACTATGCATCAGACTGTATAACTCCTCTCTATTATCAGGACGGGAATTCCGAATTTCTTGAATAAATCTGTCGGCAGCACTTATTTTCGTTTTCGAAGCCGTGCCAGGCAAGCATGACATTTAAGATACCTTTCAACGAACGATTCTGCCCTAGATTTATTAAAGCCCCTTATAGATAATTTCTTATCATACATATGCTTTGAATTGACATCTCTGATTATCCGAGATGTAACAATAACATGACAGTCTGGCAATAAGGGCCACTTTTGTTGCACCATTCGTTTGAAGTATACTGGAAGACTTTTCTGAGAAACTTCATCGAGACCATCGAAAATAAAACAAACTTCTGATTGGTTTTTCTCAATAAAACTCCAAAGCATTTCCTTTCCCTTAACATCATGAAACACTAAATCGAAATTACGTCTTTAAGATTTTGTTTTTCGCCATATTCACTGTGGTATTCTTGAAGATATTTTAACTCGAATAGGAAGAGTAATTTGAAATTACTTAAATGCTCTGTTTCATTTTTAGCCCACTCAAAGGCCAGCATTTTACAAAACGTTGATTTACCATACCCTGGATCACCTTCAATTAATATGCGAGTAGAATACTCGTCGTCATCCCTGCATGAAAATATGTCTTCTCGCTGAACGATGATTTCCGTTGTACTATCTTGCACGTCTAGTTCAGTATAGATATCTTCGAGCTTTAGTCTGCTGTCAGCTCCGTCTAACCATGGAAACGGCAGTATGTTGGATAACCTTTTGTAGGATCTTCTCAGTTTTCCTGATACTCCGTAATATCATCTGAAATATCATATAGTAAGATGGGAATGTTAGAAAAAGATGTGCATTTAGACGGTGAAAAATGACAATTTTATATAAACTCGACTTCATTTCATAACTTATTAATTTAAGAAGGGACGGAGGGTTCCTACATCGACTATTGAAGATCTACCGTTTACTTCTAAGATAACAAGCGATTACTTAAAAAAGACAACTGGCGATTACTTAGAAAATATATGCACGCTGTAAAAGGTGTTGTGTTGTTTTTTAGTAACCTATTCTCTCGAGATTAAAATCATATGATCTAGATGTTTGGTAAATAAATGAATAGACAGTTACTGTGATACAAAATATATTCCTCAAACAAATTTGAATTTTTTCGTGGATTAAACATATAAGTGTACACTGATTAAAAGTTGACTCGGTAATTTATGTCAAAAGCTGTTATTGGTATGGTTTATCGTGCCGACAGTTAGCACACGATGATGTGGTGAAACAGTATGTGAAACTTTGATGAATAGTGACTTCGGACGAAAAGCAAAAAGCTCTGAAAAACCAATATGTATTTCAAGTGTGGTCAATAATGCTTTCGATTTGTAGGATTAAGAACTTAGCCCTGATCTACAAAAGGTTACGTTTCAAATAATTTGTTAGTGTAACGCTTTAGGAAACTTTATCTGTCTAAAGTTGGTTCATACACGCATGAAAAACAACATACCTTCAACGCCATGTCTTGTTTTTGCTGAGGTCGTAGAGGTGTTGGATTTCGATTGGTCGCATTGCCCAACATGTGCTAAATCTATTGTAGGATATATTTAAAGGAAAATAGGCAAAAATATTAGGAAATTGCATTTATGAGATATCAATAAAATTTTGATTGCATTAGCAATGCAGTGACTCAAGTAGAAAAAGAAACAGACATGGTGTCATTTATAAATGAATAAACAAATTAACTTATAATTTCTTTGTATTCATTGATATTCGGTGGATAGTGGAAAAGTGAAATTCTCAAGGACAGAAAGAACTTTACATACATACATAGATACATACATACATAGATACATACATACATAGATACATACATACATAGATACATACATACATACATACATACATACATACATACATACATACATCATACATACATACATACATACATACATACATACATACATACATACATACATACATACATACATACATACATACATACATACATACATACATACATACATACATACATACATACATACATACAGCTATGTAGGCCATGTCCCCCTCATTTTTCCCTCATGACCTGAGTTCAATTAATCTAGAAAGTGCTCAAGGTTGCTATCCTTCACGACCGCATTACCTTGAATTTAATTAATATTATTCAGAACCTTCTAGAAATTCAATTTGTAGTATTTTTAGAGCCGTAATTAGCATATTAAAAGAATTTCTAGATTGTTCTTATATTTTCTTACATAACCATTTGAGTATGATAGGGGACTGCACAGCTTTGAGTCAGGCAGTTTGGATCGTGACTCTCGCGTTATACTTCAAGACTTTTGAAACTCCTGTAGTGTTAATTTCAAGATTTTCAAGAACGTCACAGTAATGCTTGATTTAATCTGTGGACTTTGTGCAACCTCAAGCCTGCAAGCCATGGACTCCATCGGTCTGTCTTACTGTCTGACACTGGAGCTTCGCCGTCCCAACTGAGATAAGTAGCCTGTAAACTTTACAGTTAGTAAACACCTATTATGCTGGTCATGAGGGCTTTAGCTCCCGTCTATTACCCCGAGGGGCCGTGTGTTACCAGAAACATATCGCTATTCCCTGAGGCCGTAGGCAGAAGTGTATAGTGATGTTGTTCTAGTAACACACGACCACGAGTAGTAATAGACGGGCGCTATAGCCCGAATAAAGACCAGGCTTTAGGTGTTTTATAACACATCACATGCTCGTGTTGTATTGTTATATAGTTTTCAATGTGTTTTGATATTTTGCACCGCAACAATCAATTGTAACAAGTTTAGTGGGCGATGTTTCCACAGCGGTTTCAGTTGTACGTGGTACCACGTTCATACAAAAAGTATTCTAAGCATACCTAGCGACATCCTTAGTTGCACTTTAATCTATCCCGGACGCACATCACGTTCTAGTCACCCGCCATTGTTGCATAGCTGCAGACGACACTACGGTCACATGACCGAGCATTGTTCCTAATTTGGTCAGAACTATTTCCCTAGGGAAATGGTATTTCAAAAAATACCCTCTGACGTCACTTTTGTCAATTCAGTGGGGACTAGACGTATCTATTTCCTCGTCACCTGACGTATTCTGGCCAATCGCGATCGTGACAAGGAATGAGCATGTGGCATGTTATAATTTTATTTAAATTTCGTAATAAATTTCGTTTAAAAGGAAACTGCTGAGTTCACCGTTTTGTTTGTTTTCTCTCACGTTACAATACATACATACATGAAAACTGATGCTTCACGGCTACGACATCCTTGCGCTTACCAGACGAAACCTTTACTATAATTATCCCGAGTCCTTGTCTGTGACAATGACTTCAAGAGCTCTCCTATGATATTATTCGATTCGAGTTTAAATGAATTCGTAAAGCTTATCTGGTATATTTCTCGTACTGGTACACGTCTTTTCAAACTGTAATTTATTTAATCAAGGTGTTATATACTCAGCTGCTTGCGTTCTCGAACGACTGTCATACATTGACGATGCAAAAATTCGGAATGGGTTTAATGATATTAAGCAATATACACTTTGTTTGTATTTTGACATTTCGTACTTTAGTGCCTATAGCATGTTAAGTTCGTCACATACAGCAATCTAAGAGTTGAGTAGAACAAAAAATTCAGAGATAAGCATAGTGAAGTAAACTGATTTGGATATGCATTGAAGGCTTTCTGCAATTTTGGATTAAGCCTTCCTAGCAACCCACGTATATTTTGTGCAAACGAGAATAAGTATGACGTCAGTCAAAAGGTAGATTACCCCATATTGATATAGGCAGTTAATAAGTTATATAGGCAGCATGAAAGAAACACGTACATTGCTGATAGAGCTGAAATGTTCGATATGAACGCTATGCAATATACAAATATGTAATCCAGAATACATCAGCAAATGTTTTACATACATTATTAAACTATGTTTTTTAGCGAGGAAATAGTGTTTATATTTGTGAAGTAGTAACTAAGTTACTCTTAAGCGCTAACTTTGCAAAGAAGAAATCAGGCTTCTAATGTCATAAGGCAATGTTAGGTCAAATATTTGGTAAATTACCTTGTCTTTTCCTCTACGATACGACAAGAGACTAACATGTTGGTCAACTTATTACCTGTGCTATTGACTTCCAAGCCATTTCTTACACGTTCCAGTTGGCAGCCATGTAACTCTTTCTCCACTCTCTCAACTTCATCGACTAATGGATGTCTTTTGATCGCTTTCAATAACTCTTTAAGGAGCACTAAGTCTGTTTTCGAGATATGACCAGACTCTTCTAGATTGATGAAAATCTCAGCCGGGCTTTTACGATGTTCCAGTTCACGAGTCGTCAGCTGATCACCGCGCAACAGGTTTCGTACAGATCTTTCGTCATCTTCGGATAATTGTTCAGACAAAGAGTTGTACAGCCTACGCAAAGGATTGATCCGCGACATCTTGACTTGTTTTCTCGAAACAATGTCATTATATTGTCAGAAAAATCATGCTTCTGAAGGGCAACACAAACGGGTTGAATTTAAAGTGCGTCACAATAATTCTGACAAAGTAAAGCCTGGACGATACCAGGTACCTGGTTTTCAGATCCTACTTGATCCTTGCACATTATTGCTGCGCAGGCTTTGAGGTGAGATAACCCAGGGTTGGATTAGATGGAACTCAAGGTTTACTTATGCCATATTGGCTTATAAAACTTCCTTATTTTGAATAGCCAAAATCACAGCTCACACAGCTAACTCTAATTTGAATAATTTATCAAATTTGCATATGGAAGCATGCTTTGAGATTACATGACTTGAGTTGACCTTTCAATACCGCAGTGTTCCGTGTCTTTCCTTCCTTTTGTGACTTTGTGGGGTAATTTTCCCCTGAAAATAGTGGTATTTCTCGTCCAAAGGAGAAATAACGTTAAAATTGCTATTCTGTGGATTTAAATAAACATGTTATAGATGCTACTCGACTGTAATTCAATACCGTAGTATGATTGAACAATAAGAGTGTCTTAAAAGATCCATAGGGACTTGTAGCTTTGTACGTAAATGATTTATTTGTTTATTTCGATTTTAAAAAATCTTTATATGCATCATTGGTGTGTAGGTTATTTTGCAACACCTTTTAAAACATAGGAACTATTTGGGCCAGATCTCTTAATCTTCCATTATAATTATCAAAATAGCGTTGTATTTGCACATATCAATTATTGCAAATAGAATCTTATAGCACCATCGTTCATGTTTGGGGTGAAACTGATGGTGGTCGTCGTGTTATTTTGCAAAATCCTAGCCACCTAGACATGAAGTATAAAATTAATGTATAAAGCAAAATGTTTTGTGTAATGGCCTTGGCCTATACTGTCAGAACTGGATCAACTCCGAATTGTGTTTGTCAGTGATATACCAGACAAAGATGCAGATTCTATCGATGCAAATTATGTTTTACGCAAATTCAAAGATAAAAGTAATTGTATTTCTGAGATGATTATTATCACAAAGACAATACTTTTCAGCTTGAAAGGAACACTTGTAGAAACACGGATTGTTTCATTCGACGTTTTATAATAGTCTGAATATTGATTGGGGTTATTGGATGGGGTGTATTCCACAAATCCTTACAAAGTAACTTCAAATCATGTATTAAACCCTCATATCAAAGCAGTTTCTATATTCCTAAAGAGGAAACTCTTGCGATCAATATATGAAGTTTTATACCCCTTCTCAATAAAATAAATAAATAAAATAAAATATGGATTAATCAACTACAGTGCTGACGAACAACAGAAAGCTTGCAGAGTTGAATTTAAAACATTATACACAATATCCTTCTGAATGGCCTATTTCTTCTTGGAAGGAAAATTGAAACTAGCAAAAAATGTACAATATCTAATATGACTGATTCGTAGATTCATGCAAACGCATATTTCTGAATTAAAAAAAGAAAATGAAGAATGCAAAAAATGGATGCTATCGCACGATATATTTTTGATCGACATGAACTTCATTTTATGTATGACTCCAAAATTTAACAAATATCGATATTTTTGTCTGTCGGGAAAAATACTCAAGTATTCCTAGATAAGATTATACAGAACTAACAGAATGCAATTCCAATAACTATAAATAATATGACACTATTTTTTCCTTCAACAATTAATAATATATTTAAACAGCAATGTACAATCTATATGGTAGGCAGTGTTGCAGCCAGGAATTTCAAATGAGCGAACACTTGCGTCATGACAGTTGTCAATCAATTTTGTACTATTTTGTAACAATAAGTTTTATAAAACAAAATTCAAGCTTACGGGTTCGTATCGCTATGCCTGATTTTCAGGCAAGTATATGTAATTGTACCAGTATTCTTTATATGCCGCCAATCAGAGCTCAGTCAGACTAAACGCAAATAATAATGTCAAGTGAAGTGTTTTAATTTCTTAAATCATAGCTCCAAAATTACGTAAATATAAGCCTCAAAATAATCATGCAAAACAAAGGTCATCGTCAATAACAAGTATTACTTGCTGACTACACCCATTGAACACAATCGACTCACGAGTGCGCCCGAGGTGTCCAGCAGTGCGCGAGAATGCGGGACAACGGGTTCCGTTTTGGCAACAATGTCGCAAGGGCGCGTCCTGGCTGCAACACTGTGATAGGAAAATATATATTTATTAAAAAAGAAAACGAAAGAGAAAAAGACAAGTGATCAGATATAGCATACACACATTTATTCGAGTCTTTGTTTGAATTTCGCCAATGAACAAAGATTTGTCTTCCGATTAACGAATTTATTTACAAAACACGTCAAAACTATGAAAGATACAACTGTAAGTACTAACACATTGAAGATGACTAATCTCACACGATGGTTTTTAAAATGAAATAGACATTTATTCATAGAAAATCTGTGGCACCACCTGTTTTTATGAAACATATTGGTACGCCGAAGATGGCGCTGTATGTTCTACACGAAAACTATGGAAACAGAAAGCTTTCAATGATATTGTAGAGTGTGAAGAAATGTGCTGTAATCGTCACATTTAGTAGTTGAGCCCTTGTTATTTAAACTTCTCATTTGAAGTGATGTCAAAAAAAGGACATTGCTGTTTCATTATAGTATATAAAAATGTAAAGGAAGTGAAATGGAAGTAAAGTGTAAACCCGATATCATTTCTGGAATACCCCTCGTTTCTGATTAATTTCAGGTGAAACATTTTCCGAAGGTTCCCTCTTTGCCATGTCCTTAATTAGGTTTTTGGTTTGTTCTCCCTGCCAAGACAGGCAACGATAGAAGACGTGATGGGCAAAAATGACTACAAGGCTAAGAATCAAGTGTTTTATTATAATATAATTTGAATACTAAAGCATTAGTATCAATTATGGTTTTGAAGAACAAAAAACAACGCAAAGCAAATAAACTAACAAACAAACGATCTCGCCAAAATAACAGAGAATGTTCGGTGAAAAGGCAAACTCTCATCACTATTTTGAAAGCAATGACAATGTTCTAAAATTTAACAAATGATAGGTGTCTTTTTAAGCAAAATCTAACTAAGACGACTTACAACAAATATACAATAGCACAACAATGATGCCTAAATTCCACGAGTAACTTATAACTGCATTACAATATTAATACTTGTGTGACTACTTTAATTTTCGTCGTTTCGACTGGAGCATATCTTTCAAGTTGTCAGTACTCGTTATTATATCTTTGATAAACTTGTTCTTGGCAGATTCAATGTCTTCTTCGTGGTTTAGAAGAACGTCATCGACTGTTTAAAATAAGTTAGAATCAAAGTAAATATTTAAACAACACAAGCGGAAGGTCAAAAGAGGTGAATGGGGTACCGGGCATACAAGTTTATATGATAAATTATGGTTAATATGCTGAATTAATTTATTTTAGTGGAAGCGAAACCCTGCATATTACTCGTACAGTCGATTAAGCATGCTTGAATTTGAAATACTTCAAAGGATGCCTGATAGTAACAAGGAATATCTAACTCTGGATCAGTCTTCTCTGTCAATATAAACACACGCTAATTTCATTGTGTTCCCGCAGCACAGCTGGTTATTCATAGTATGCCCTGAGACCATACCGACTAGTCAGATTTTAAAAAAGCTTTTACGGTAGCTATCACTGCAGTGAAGGTCTATGTCTATTGCCTTATCTTGTAGGAGACAAAATCTTACATTGACTTCTACTTACTGGTAATTAGATCGGACTTCTGGTCAACTTCAAACGTTTTTACTTTTTCGACGAGGTCATTTCGTTCCGCTACCAAAAGAAGATCCTTTAAAAGTTGTAGGTTTTCATTTGAAATTTTACAAGATTCATTTAAATAGATGAAAAGGTCACCAATATGTACTTCATCTTCCAGTACATGTTGTTGTACACTGCCCCGTAAAGCCCGTTTCATCGTTTTTACTTGGTCCCTCGATAGCATACCGCTGATTTCAATAAACAAAATGTTAAGATCGCCCAGTGAGTTTTTCTCCGCCATATCCGACATTGAAGCTTGTAAAAGAGATAATTGTAGTTCTCAAAATAGCATCATTCATGATTAACTGTTCTCGAATAACATCCTCGGTCATTATACCGCTTCATTTTTCGCGTTAGACTTGTTAATGGGTGTTAGGTAGAAAATCACCCCAGCTCACAGAAGATCGTCGAATGTGGAACGTATTTGAGTGCCTTAAAACCAGTTGATACCAGTTACATGACACGAAGGATAACAAATAATGAAGTATGTAATACAGCATAGTAAAGAGTGGGCGGAGAGTTCTTTCAGCTTGTTTCGGTCCATAATTGGAGTTACGGAAAAGCCCTACCATTCGTTGAAATAACTTCCTGGTACCAAAAAGCGAGCGGCAGGTATAATCAAGGCAGATAAAACCTCAGGTCACCTGCCCTAAGTTTTTTTTGAATCTAGCACCAGGTAGGTTACTGTCCCGAGTAAACACCCAACACGATTAATGTTATTTCCTTTTTGCACAATTACTGTAGCAGAATATGATGCTGTGGTATTACACTATGTGGTATTTTTGAGGTTAAATGTAGTCATTCTGTCATACTGTATGTAGCTATTATACTGCATGTAGTTGTCATACTGTGTGTAGGTGGAAACATTTGATATATATATTTTTCGTTCTCTTGAATCTTCTCCTAAGGGATTCCATTTACTCATTTGGCCTTATGGTATACTTGTCTGCGTTGCCAGACAATTACAAAAGGTTGTGAATTTTCGAAGCGGCTGCGTTCAGACTTCGTTATTCTTCTGATGTCGTCGTACAGTTTGAGAAGCAGGTCACCGGCCAAAGGGGCTGATTTACACGAAGAGAAGGACTCCAACGCTGTGGCCAAGTCAAGTCGTATTCCTTGTTCTTGTAAGTGTAAAACGTTTTCTCCATACATACAAAACATATGCACGCTGATAACACTTAAGCGGGGTCATCTCATAAACTCCGCGGATGACTTAAACGAAATTAAACTTCTTTTCCCTTGAACTTAAAATTCAAATTACATAGGTCCATTTCTTAAACATTAGCTCATTAGCTAGCACAAAATAAGCTTACGGTAGTACGCTACCATTCTATATATGGGGAGCACCCTCTTTTTGTCCAGAAGATGAACATGTTCCTTTTAGACTACCTTACCAGGTGATGAGCGTGAATAACAGGATAAAATGGCAAAAAATCATGCTAGTGACCTTATAATATTTCTTTCGGGAGTTTTATGAATCAAAACAACCGAAATATGTTTTTGCACAGAAAAATTGACAGTTATTTTATTTTGAAAGATCAGAAGAGAATAATTAACAATTGTAGCTCTGGCATAATATCAGTAAGCTAGAGGGTCAAATCCCAGGTCTAACAAAATTCACCTTTTTTCGTCACTTTTTGCTGTTTAGTAAGAAAATTTGCGTGTTGACCCCAACTTTTTTTGCTTCTAAATCAAAGAACACTGTCTGTTTGATAGATATTGATGTACTTTTTAACATTTTGAAAATTATTTTGTGCATTTGTATGAAGTTTATATTTTTAAAAAAGACTAATTTTACAGTTAAATGATAATTTAGGGTCTAATATTTAATTTTTAAGACAAGACATCACAAATTTTAGTTGATTGTCCTAATTCAGCTGTCCTAGCGATGCAAAAATGTAGTATGCACACTCGGATCTGTTAATCGTTTGCGATAAAATAAAGATTCTGCTGGTAAGTACAAATTTCGCAAATAACAGATTTAGTGGTTTTCTGTCAATTTTTGGCATGTGTTTTTTCAAACATTTTGTATGGGTACCCCATATTTTTTTCATATCTTTGCAATGTACTCATAAAGGTTATTTCAGAAAAGTCAACTTCAAGAATGTCCCAACATTTTTTGGAATGGTAGCGTACCTCCTTAATATACAAATTACTTGCAGTACAGAAGAAATACATGCCTTACCAGCCAAGGATATGTCGAAATATATAGTATTGAACAAAAATATCATGGAAATAAAAATGATTCACTGCATGATCCCATTCTCAGAGGTCATTTAACTGTTAATCTGAATAAAAGTACAATTATCTGTCACGCGAACATCTTGCCTTGGCATATACACTTGTAACCACGCTAGTTTAATCAAGTACTTTAAAATGAATTATCAATCGCCTATAAATACCAGCTTTAGCACGTTTTGTAATGAAAAAAGTATTCATAGTTTCCTACAATGTATAGTGAATGTACACTTCGGTGAAATCCAAAACCAAGTTTCTTGCAAATGAATCTACGTGCAACCACCCTAGTCTTATAAAGTACATTAAACTGAATTATTAAATGTCTACTCTTAACATGTGCAATAATGACCATTATCCAACGTCTATATATGCACAAGTATAGCAAGTTTGATATTGTAAAATTATTCAGAGTTTTGCCATAGACTATAATGTATGGTGGATCAACATTTTCAGTGAAATTCCAAAATCAGATTTCTTATACATATAATATTCACGTGTAACCATCATATTCTAATCAAGTACAACTATGTTAATTACCCCATGTCTATATATGAACAAGTATAGCAAGGCTTTCAATTCACAGTTTTATCATAGACTCCAATGTATAGTGAACCAACATTATCAATAAATTCAAATATCAAAGTTTTGTACCCACTTGCTCTTTTACTTGCCACTGCAAGCAAAGTACATTTACATGAATCATGAATGATTTGTAAATGTACAGGTATAGATTGATTTTTATGGAAAATGTAAATAGTTTGCCCAATACATTCCCATGTATTATGATTTGATATTTTAAGACCTGCACTACATCAGCCAAATTTTTCCTTCTAATTGGTGCGCAAATATAGTGACCATCTCAAAAAAGGCAAGCAAGAAATTTCATGACCCTTCAAAAATGCTGGAGCAAAAGAAAAATTGCGACCCATCTGTAATTTCTGTCCATTCCCTTTAAGGGGGATTTCAAAATCATAGCTAGTCTGAAGGGGAGATTTGAGCGTTAACACATTTTGAGTTTGATAGGGGGGTGTTTAAAAAATCTGAAATCCAATTTTGGATTCTATCGCCCCCTCCCCTCCGAGGTGTTTGGGGGTAGAGTTTTTGAGATTTTTTGTCATCTTAAAAGGGTGCGGTCATCAATATTGGTGTAATAGGTAGGGGTTTTTCTCTGTGTCTGTGTATAAAACTTCCAGCGTGCTGTGTCTTCAGAACGAGTTTGTATGTAAAATTTTCCCATCGAGTCTTTGTATAAAACTTCTCAGCTATAGCTCTCTTCAGAACGAGTTTGTATGTAAAACTTTTCAACCACGTCTGTGTATAAAACTTCCCAGCTGTAGCTGTGCCCTCAGAACGAGACTGTATGTAAAATTTTGCTGTGTGTAGTTGTATCATCAGATCGAGGCTGATATATATAAACTTTTTGCAGCTGTGCTGTGCTGAGTAAGTTTCTTACATATAGAACCTCGTTCTGATACAGCGATATTTCATCAGAACGAGGCTATATATATACGATTTTGCATATATAAGATTTTGCAGCGCTGTCAGATACTGTAAACATCAGCAGCTGCCTCGAAAACGAGGTTTTATGTAAAATCTTCGAGCTGTATGTATGTATGTATGTATGTATGTATGTATGTATGAGTGTATGTATGTATGTATGTATGTATGTATGTATTCTACATGTATGAATGAATACGCTATATGCGTGCGCGTATTTTTTACTATATGTATGATATGTATGCTTACGCAAACGTGTGGAGCAATGTATCTGTAGGCCTATGTGTGTGTATACACACGCACACACATATGTATATATATATATATATATATATATATATATATATATATATATATATATATATATATATATATATATATATATATATATATATATATATATATATAATTCCTCTCTATATATACATTTTCCATCTTTTCTATCTCTAAAAAAAGCTTGATTGTGTAAATTAATTTTTTTACATTTGGCGCCTGGTAGCCTGACAAGGAAAAACCATAAAGAGTTTTAATTTTTGATGTAACAACAATTTGTGTTGGTCACCATCTCGACCCAACTGAACCATGTGAGTAATATTTACATCTAAAAACTGCACGGGCGACTGAGGTTCACAGATAGGTCAATCCCTCCATAATGCCACACTGAGACATAACCCTGACTGTTTCCGGTTATTGTGTTCCATAACGCGAAGGCCGTGCATATAGTACCAAAACATGGCATATTATTAATTTGTATTCTCAATAATTACTCACCAGCTATCAAGGTTAAAAAACTTAAAAAAAAAGAATTTATGGCCTGTCACAGGTTGGTCCCCGGACTGTTACTCCTCGCGTAAATACTTCAGAATTTTTCAAATCTTCCTGTTCTGCTTTTTTGTCATATTCATTGGAATTTTCACTTCCTCATTTGTTTTCACAAAATCTAAATAGATTGATGTCGGCAGTAAGTTGGGCTGTGGTCAAATTTCTAACAATTGCCCTAATTATAGCAAATGACAGGCGTAGATAAAGCCGACATTGCTTTGAATAAGTACTACATTAGTTTACTTCTAAATTAAGGAATCAAATTGTGACATTAACTTATTTTCCTTCGTCTCGTTAGTTGAACAGAATTTTCCTAAGTCTATCAGAGGCCCAATTAATTATCTACTTAGCTTTGATTTAAGTTGGGTAAGTGGAATGAGTGTGTGTACTCAAAATTCCAACGACTTGACTCGGTAATTGAATCAACTTGTTTATAGCTTAGATTTCAAACGCCAATGTTCACCTTATTTAATGGATAGCTTTGGTTGTGATTTCGAAATCGATTGCAAAATTACTAAATTTAAACAAGATGCTCATTCTTACTAAGTTAACAATATGAATGACAAATCCTGCCATCCTTCCAACAGAAAAGTTAGACTAGAATTAGTAGTTTTAATTCCGCTGACATTGTCGCCCTCATATCCACAATTCATTTTTTCGGAAAGAATGTTGACAACCAGGGTAAACACCAGTCTACTAGTAGATGTTTAAGGTTAGAACATTGTACAGCACAAACCTTACCGTTATGTTGACTTTTCGGACAGGCCAAACATTTTCCCACACCTCTTACCTCAGTAGACAATATTCACCTCTTATATCCATATATATACTTCATCTTGACAGTCTTGTGTAAAATTACTTTCCATCCCGAGTTTAACTTGTATAAATGATCCATTTAAAAACGCAAAGAAAAATTGAAATAATCATTTAATCAAGGCTTGCTTAAGTATTAATAATTCATTTTTGAGTGATATTTAAGTCATCATGTCATTCAAGGCCATACATTTTATCGGTTCTCAAGGACCGGAGTGAATTACACGGCGTATCTAGCATGGCACGATAGATGGCTTAAAACTGTAAATTATCTTTAATAGTGAAGATACAGGGCCATAGGTGCACAATAGGGAGGGGGTACTGATGACGTTATCAATTTAAATACTGATTGGAAGTTTTTAAAAAATTATAATGTAAACGTTGGTTTATTGTAAGTAAACATATTTATTAAACACTCTGGGGATTTCGAGCATTATATTGTCACCTTCTGTTGGAATATTAAAATCGTTGTCTCGGCTGAACACGATCATATTCCATGTCGGAAAAACCGTAGTACACGTAACATTTTTTTCAAGTTATTTTCGACTCAAGTTCTCTATAATCTGTTCTATTTTCACATACAACACTATATTAACATACAACATAAGCGAAATTCAATGACAATGAGCGCCTGAAACATGACAAAATAATGGGATTCTTGGACAAATGTTTGTACACCCAATCAGCAGCGTGACTTGTTACATTTGCATACACTTTGAATAATCCGGTTTTTATAGGGGAGCTTTCTTTTTTATCAAAGATTTTATTAAACTTTTAACCCTTCATATTGCAAACCACACAATCTTTACAAATTCACATCAGTTAGTTGGTTTCTGGCTTCAAAAAGGACATTTTCTAATGTCTCTAAATTCATTTACTGCAAGTAATCTCCATATTCTCCCGTAGGAGTGTTCAGGAGTATTGTTCGGTTGTGTAGTTTCCACACCAAAAATCTAGAAAATGAAGAAAATCTATATATCCAGGAAGGGCTTGAGTACAACGTTGATAATTATTTTCTCTGATACAGTTGTAATTTTTATCTGATGCCTTTATGCATTCAGTGCCAAAGTTTAAGATCTTATTTGTGTTACAGATGTGTCAATTTAATGGCTGTTTTAGATTGGGCGATGACAATTCTTAACAGTGATTGTCTTTCTTTATTGACCCCCCTTGAAAAATCTTATCTAGTGAATGCATTTTAGGTACTTATTGTTGTGAGTAAATTTTATATGTTTCTTATATTTATTATGTTGTCATGTAACCGTTCTCTGTGATTTTAACAAGATACATGCATACATGCATACATGAATGTAAATTAATAAACAAACAAATGGATAAATACATAGACAGACAAATAACTAACTAAATAAACTGTTAGATAGACAAACTAACAAAAGTATAACAATTAATAAATAGACAAACAAACAAACAAATTAATAAATAAATACAATTAAATAATCAATTATACATGCGTACATGCCAATATGAATGTAAGCGTAAACAGATAATCCAAAAATAAACAAATACATAGATAAATAAAGAAAATATAACAAATAAACAAATAGACAAACAAACAGACAAACAAATAAATAAGCGGTAATGGATAAATTAATTAGTTAATGTAATTGTAGTTAATTAATTATACATGCGTACATAAATGTAAACGTGAATAAATAAATAAACAGATACATAGATAAATAAAAAGATAGACAGACAAATCAATAATCAATAGATAAACTCAAGTAAAATTGATTACTTAATTAATTATTGTCTTACGTCAATTTTCAGGCTCTCACAGCAGTAGAAGTGCAGATTCACAAACAGCCTTGTTAGAAACATCAGAAATATGTGAAGATTGGAGAAAAATACATATCCTCCCTCATATCACAAGGCGAGGTTAGAAGACGTTAGCCATAATATTATTTACTAGGTCATTAATAGATAACGGTTTGAAATCTAGCTTGTGCGTATTTGTTTGCCTAACATAATTACTATTTTATGTGCGTGTATGTCACAGCATAGCGACACAAAAGATGCCAATATTTCTCACACACTTGGTGAAGAGAAGTACCGTGTAAAACCTGTGGAATGTAATCTAACTTCTTCGTATTTTGTCACATTTGTGAAAGCGTTCGGAGAGATATTTGCTAATTTAAATGATTAAGATCGCGGAATCAAGAGAAGTCTAGCCAGTGGTATTCAACTATAAAAATTTCAAGTAATATATCAACTATAAATAGGTTGTCATCGCGTATGTGATTGGATCCCAAACGATGTTTCTTCTACATTACACAAAACTTACAGTTCTTTTTGTATTAATGATGATACTTCCCCTTTTATATTCCCCAAGGTTTGACCATCAAGCACTTCAATGAGCCAGGTTGGCAAAAATCTTCATTTGAAAACTCAGGAACGAACGACACTTCACCCTGATCTATCATCTCTCCAAAATATTACCCTGCTGGCAATATCTTTAAAACTTTTATAATTCGCGCTCAGTGACAGCGAATATGTTTTGATGATGCTGTAGCAAATCGTTTCACTTTTGAAAAAATTTTTTGTGCCTTTGAATGCATAAATGGCGTTAAGGCACCTTTAATTTGACAGACTTTGAGATGTAAAAATCTATTCTGATAGTGGCAAACTTGCGCAGCCTTGGTCCCATCCTTTGGAAAGTTTATAATAACATTTATTAACAATTATTGACATTTATTTGGTGACATATTTGTTTGTTTATTGATCGTGAGCGTCAAAATCAAAGTGACATGTCCCTACATTGAAATAAGGTATATCGCTGGTCGTGCGGGAAACACACGGTTTTGGCAACTGTCTTTGTGTAAAATCGCACGTTTCTCTATATATTAAGTTTTTTTATTTCAATTTTTTCAGGAAATACGAGTTTATCAAAGTCAGATAAAAAGTCAAAAGAAACGTGCGTCTGGAACGTCATTAAGGCGTCAAAATTCGGATGGCAAGCAAATGGAACACCAAAGAGCATGATCGAAGAATCTATTGTTGCCAAACTTAGAAATGTTGGCGAGACACTCCTGGAACAAATGATATCAGGAAGCTCTACAATTGATGCTGATTATTCTATGCCCACACGGTGTGTAAGTAAATGGCACACACCTCTAAATTCAACAGAAAATGTCATTGTGGGAGAATTTCTTACGGCTCATTTTTTGGCAAATTTATACAAGACTGACAAAGAAAAATTCTCAAAAGAAATCAAAGAACTATGTAAAAACTCAAAGTTTTTCTCCATCCTGATATTTAGTTGCAGTAAGCTTGGTAAAGAATTTGTTGATGATTGTTTTCATGAAGTTTTGTTACAGATAATGGCACAGGCTGATTCTGTAGAGAACATCATTTCAGCCTGTGCGAGTGCGATGCCTTATGAACTGCAAGTAGGAATTCCATTCCTGACAGAACATCATCGCGATTTATTTGGACAAGCTCTTGCAGATTCCAATTTAAGAACAAAAATAATTAAAATTTGTTTTAATAAAGTGAGCATTGATGACGCAAAAAGTCATGATGCAGTATTTCAGTCGTTGGTTCACTTTAAGGGGGAGATCGTTGCAAATTATACTCAACATTTCTACCGCTCTGTAAGTCAAAATCAAGTGTATAGATTTATCGATCCTCTGGTTCAAATGGCTGAGTCTCGAACGAATGTGAATGTCGACCTAATTGACTTATCCATTTATGACATCAGAATGAAAAGCTCTTATGAAATCACAGATATCATGGCGACTTACGTGACAAGCTCATAGCATCTCTGGGAGTGTTATCGACCGTCGATTCTCTGAGATCAGTTTCAATCAAATACGTCGATATAGGCATGGTTTCATTTATAATTGAAAGTTTTGCTGACCACGAAAACTTAGAGAAATTGTTTATAAATGTGCACGGCAAAAACGACTTCACAGAGCGCTTTGGATAAAAACACGAGAAAAATATTACAGATCATTGCAAATTCATTATTCAAAAAGGGATGGGATTTTCAAAGCCTTGTCTTGGACGGAGAATACCTCATGAGTAGATTTTCTGCGATGAAACACAATCACTTGTCATTCAAAGAAGTAAAGCCGACTCTTGTCCGTAGAATAAAAGCCATTGATCTTCGACGAATTAATAACCTTGATGTCGATGAACTGTTAGACTTGATATATATGTTCCAAACTGAAGACTTGACTGTAGATTGCTGTAAAATTGCAGTTGAGGACTTCCTGAACTTATTAGATGGATTAAAGGATAATCATGTCAAAAGATTGTATTTGACAGATAAATCACTCAGTAAAACTATGACCATTGATCAGTTCAAACGGTTTTTTGATGCTTGTTCAGCAATGTATGCTCTATCTCACATCTACATGAGAAACTGGAGTTTTCCAGACACCAAGGTATTAACTGATAAATGGTTAAAATTGTTGACCAGACAGGGTTAAAAGAAGTGCATATTGACTCGTGCATTTCGGCGTCCAATAGTTCAATGAGAGAAAAAGTACACTCCTTATCGCAGCAATTGGCGAGGTTTCGCGAACGAAGAGTGTCGAAATAAAGTTATGGAATAATACATTAAGTTTCGGTGACGTTAAACACTTGAAAAGGCAAAACTTATTAAGGAGGAAAAAGTTCGCCCATTTGGATCTTTCTACGGCTGCACCGTCTGTGAAAGAAGCAAAGAAATATTTGATAAATACGGATGCAAACCTGTCGGACTTCAGGTTCGAAATACCTAAAATATCGAAGATATGTCATTCGACGCAATTTGGTGAAAGAATCATTATGAAGGTCTATCAGGCTCGAAATGCAAATGAGAAAGCTTTAAAATAACCCAGAGATGAGGTATTTACAATACAGCAGACGTATATGTGTAACGTGTTGAGGTAGAACAATAACTTCAGACCGATCCAAGAGTTAGGATGTTGGTGAAGTAACCTAGGTGTCGCTCACCTGTCCCAACCCCTGACTGACTCTAACAAGATCTGACTTAAGGACAACTAAGCAGCAAATCGTTCTAGTCAGGAGTGGATGAGAAATACCTTATTCGATATCAAACAATAGGATTTTATTATTTTTCCTTCTTCCTTGAGCAATTTTAAGGTCAAGTATTGACCGTTTCAGTCGCTATCTGCTATATCTGCTATATCTTATAAATCCAAAACATGTTTATCTGCCCTGAACATTTCTTTTTTTGCCAATACCTTTGTTTTAGCGATATCACATCTTGTTTCTTTTTGGATTTAAAAGTATTCTTCATTCTAATTTTATTTTCTACCAAACCATTGCAAATGTTTTCACCATAAACAGTAGAGTCTGCCCCTCTGCTGTCTATACTTTGACCAACCACCCAACCTAGAGCCTGCTTGTGCTTGAAACTCGCGAATATATTTTCAGTATAATTAAGTATCTTTTATTCACGTTTTCTTTTTTAGAGTGACGTCTGTAGTAATTTAATTTTAAAAGTTCGTTTATTCGGTATAAATTTTTTTTGTTATTTTTTGTATAATTTATTATAATTGTTGTTATAATATTTTGTTCAATTTTTATTATATTCGAAACCATTTTCATATTCAGGAATTAATCCGATGTGCTCCAAAGAAAACCATGAGCAGTTTCTCTTCAGAAAGATGTATTGTTTAAAAGTTGTGAATGGGATTACATGATACGGTGAATCAGGTTTCTGGAAAATTATTGAATTCACCTACACATTAATGGAATGTTTTACAAATCTATACCTTTCCATGTACTGTTATTTACCTTACTAGCTTTCGGCAGTTTACCACTTCTGAGCCGAATTGTAACAATATCCTTTCAATATGAACGCAGAACATCATTTTAAAATACCTACGAAATTGTCAATATGGTTTTTTTTAGAATTTGGAATCAGCAAACTTTGCCCTGGTGTAATCAGAATTTAGCATTTTACTAACTTGCAATTTTCATATTATCTTTTTCTAATGTTCGTAAACTAACTTAGCGTGTTCGTTGCAAATGTGATTGAAATTACTGAAAAAGACTGCGTCATTTAGGTTAGTCCTGGAACTTTATTCACTTGGTACTGGGAATACTAGGAAATATCACTTATAAAGCAATTTCAAGAAATAAAGTTCTTATAATGTCCCTAAAGTATTGTCTCTCGAAGTAATAAATATTTGTGAATATAGCAGAAATAGGCAACTGTTAAGGGATATCAACTGCAATGGTACGATGCTTGGAATTAATTGAAGAATAAATGTTGGCAGCAACATATCATTTCCCAACGTTACAGCAATTGAATGCAAATGAATACAAATCTGTATGAAAAAAGGTTGACATTTTATATTTTCAAAATTTCTTAAATGCCAATATTTTGAGCTTATCCCGTAAAATATGTTTTTTGTACATCAAGTGCAAATGATTATAATTTCTTTCGAGCGAGAGAATATTCATATAGGCTACTGTAAAAGATCGTTCGGAGGTACAGCAAGTGTATAATGTGAACCAGTTTGGTGTACAATCACATTTTCCCTAAAAAGACCTAATGCTGCATAGAAAACAACAAATACGATTTACATTTTCTCTTCATATGATTAAAAATGGATCATGTACCTTGATTGCACCTTGATTTTTTCGTACATGTTTCTATCATGTTTCATTTCAATAGTTCTTCCTCGTATAAGCTACAATTGTACTCAAACAGACATTTCACGAAACATATTTTCTAACCACTGTTACACTTTAAACGCCAGTATCTTTTATTTTAGAATGTGACGAGATTGTACAAAAGTAGAATTTATTTAAAACCCCGAACTGTATGATAATCATTTGAGTGAAGAACGAAATAGTTGGTTTAGGAGAAGTCATAAACCTTGTTCTCGTGGGTATCCGAGATTTTGGTCGTCTGAGGGTTTGTATAAAAGGGCCCTTTTGGGCGATCCGGTACAGAAATTAACATTGAACACAGATTGGAACTAATTTGGGAAAATTGGATGAGAGTAATTATTAGGAAAATGTAACGAAATCGAAATTTTTACAGCTGAAATTTTACAAAATGATAGAATAGTGTAAAATTTGAAATATTGTTCTCATCGGACAAAACAACGAAAACACAACGATTATTGCATATCTATTTCATCGGATTCATTTTTATGAAAATAAGTTCATTTTTGTGTAAATATACTGAAGAAACGAGACAAAATGCTTAAAATTTCTCTAATTGACGAATTTTGAGTCAGGGCACTTTTGAAATGCCCCTGACATTTTCATGAATTTAAGGCTTCATAAACATAAAATTGAGTCAGGGCACATTTTAAAAGACCCTGACTGACTTAACTGTAAATCAATCGAAAAGCTTCATTTTGGCCGAGGAAAAATGACAAACTGACATTATTATTAGTCTTTCAGTAATGAAGAAACTACAGACAAACTCTCATATTTTCATCCAAATGTGAATATTGTTCATATGTTTTGAACAATATTGCATTATATACTATCATGCACTGATTCTTACTCATAAGATTTCAACAGCATCGTAAATTGTGTATAAAATTGTAAAGATGGTAAGCATATATGGTGTAAAATTAGATAAATTTCTAAAATTCTTGAGAAATTCTGCCAATCCAATTATCCCAATTTAGTTCCAATCGTGTTATTTTCGTTTACACACAACTTGCTGTATGCATGGTCATTGCTTATATCCGGATAAAATTTGTAGACAATATCATCAAATTCTCTGCTACCGTTCTCAATGCATTATCTTTTTTCTAAAGTCACAAATTATGCAAATATTAAACATAAATTATCTAAGCCATGCTAACTAAAAATTATCACTCATTAATATTTCCAAAAACAGGATTGGCACTAATTTGGATAATTTGATGGTTAAGAAATGCGTGTTTAATCTGCAAATGTAAGCTAATCTGCTTTCTTTTTCAGCTATACACTTGTTTTTATGAGTTATTCGTAATATCGCAACATTCAGCTACAGGAAACCCGACACTTTTGAGAATTTGATAAATATGAAGCTCTCATTATTTCAAATTGGTTCCAATCGTGTTAAACAGAATCTACTTACAAGATATTATTATGATCTGAAGGGCTGTACACTATATATATTGTGACCACAGACAGATGGACAGACAAACAGGTGTCAATGCGACATTAGCTAATGTGAACTTGTGACCTAAAAACTAAGTAACAAAGGTGGAATTTGAGGTGAAGTCCCGATATAAACAGAAATGTTGAGATATCGACGCTCATTATGCAAAATACTTGAAGGGTAACACGCGGTGACAAGCTCAGAAAATGCCACTTCGCCGGCTCTTTAATCACAAAATTCAAATTTTTGAACACAAGATGTTACCATAATTATGTTCTTCGTTATCGAAAAATATCGTTATTTTCCCAAATGGCCATGACTGAGTGGTAATTCTTTGCGTTGTCGGTGATCAAAGCTGGGCAAGAGACCATCCGTGGTCATTTAAAAATCACCATCAATCAAATGTTTGTGCAAAGTACAGCGTCAATCTATATCAGCTAATACTGTACATAATCTGTGTTTCTGTTCCTGTTACATAGCGTTGAATAGCGTAGTATAGCTTAGCATTGCATTCCATAGCATAGCATTGCATTAAATATTACAGCATAGCATCGTAGCATGCATTATATATCATAGCTACATGCATTGTCGTGACACATACAGATGTATACGCTCTACGTATAGGCATCATCGTCAAGCATCATAACATGACTACGATACTTGAAGTTCAGTAGAAGCAACGCAACATCATCGACGACAATGCTTTGCAATTAACTTTGAATTTTGTGTATGTTTGAACATTGTGATGTCGACGATCACGTTTATTTTGCATTATATTACCATGCCCTGCCGTTCGCATTTTGATTGGTCGAGCTGAACCACGTGACTGACCACAAATACACAGTAATGGTTCGTTTACATGCCCGTGAATATGAATAATAAGATTAACAACTCAAAGTATCGTAACTTTACAGCTCAAACAGAAATCTAATCAATCACAAAATAAAATGGAGCACTTGTAGGTCAAGTTGAGATACTTTTTTCTGAAAACATCTCCGGATTTGCCAATTTTTTACAGCGCGCGTGACAGTGCGTCGCGTATTGGTCAGTTTCTGTGGCCCAGTTGTCGTTGCGCTCCTGAAAATTTCGGAAATTTTGACGGTTTTCTTGGGTTCGCTGATAATATAATGGAAATAACAGACTCCGCTCTGACCATTAACGTTTATTTGTGGGCGCGGGCTCGAGGAAAGCCAAATTAACGGCTCGGCAAGCCTCGCCCGTTAATTTTTGGCTTTCCTCTCGCCCTTGCCCACAAATAAACGTTAATGGTCAGCGCGTCGACCGTTATTTCTATAATAAATACGCATGATAAAACTTAGGATGAACTCAACCATTTGATATTAATCTCCAAAACGTGATCTTACATTTGAAATTCAGTATTTGTTTCATATTGCTTCTGCTGTATACACCTAAGTTTGGCTTGATTTATTTCCCTATCGAAATGTTTCATACTGGTGTCTATTTCTCGCTTTCTATATACCAACACTTTAGAAAGCTGACATTTTGGTTACTTTTAGTTCTGCATAGAATTGCAGATGAAGTATGGATAGCACGAAGCTATAAATTTCTAAATAACGACGTATAGACTATTGGCATACTGGGCGTTTCCTGGTTACAAAGTTCAATGTGTTCAACACTAACCGTATAGGATGTCAGAGTAAAAACGACAACTTCTATTTGACACTACACGGAGTCAAAGTGGGTGTTACACTATGACCTGGATAACACGGCGCAGAAATTGGAAGTCTGAAGGATAAACAGTTGATTGATTGCACTTTGAAGAAAAATATGTTGTGAGTCACACAGAGAACAAATATTGTCAATACCAGAAAATGACTAAATAATTAATTGTTTCCATTGTTTGTCCCGTCCTTAAATGGCATGGGTCAGGCGTCATATTGTCTTGCTAGGAAATATACTAGATTACGATTTCGATGGAAAATAAAAGGTTATGACACATTCATAATCTTCTTACAGACTTGAACAAAACTCGATCCCTGGGATCGAGTCCCTTACCTTTAAAACGCTGGCCCTACAATAACATTAACATGTTGTTTTGTGATAACACATCAAACGGGAAGTTACCGGACCGTGGGCGTACAATAGGGGATTACTGATGACGCAGCCATTTACGTGTACTGGGCGGGAGTTTTTGACTCCTCGATTTGACCGTATGATCACATAGATATCTTCAGGACAATAAATACTAATATGATAAAAACCAAATAATTTTCGTTGTCTACACGTTTTTTTCGGTCTGCCTTTCTTTTACCTAGTATACACTCTGCTCGATTGAGACGTGGCGGACTGTGTCAGATATGCGTAGTAAAATGCGTCCTTTTCTTGCTACCGCGCATGACCTGAATTCACTGTGGGATTATCAAGTTTGATTCCCCAGACGCCATAATCCTGCAGACTCGATAATCCTGCAAAATATTCAGGTCACGAGCGGAAACATGAGTTCACCGAAAGAGGGCACATCTTTTTACGCACGCACGCACTTACACACACACGCACACACACACCACACCCACCACCACACACACACACCGCCACACACATACATACACACACAGACTATGCAGTCCGTCACGTCACAAGCGAGCAGAGCGTATAGGTAGGAGAAAGACAGACAGAAAACAAAAACTTGTAGACAACGAAATTTATTTGGTTTTTACCATATTACTATTTATTGTCCCTGAATATTCCCTGTGGTATGATAAATTTGAATAAAAATGATTGACAATTCTTTGACATATGCAAAGAGGGTCAATTGGTCGGACAGAAAATACATTTTGAAACATATGCGTTATTACAAAAAAGCACATTTTTCGGTTTATTTTTTACTCAAATTTAGTCGCTATATATATCACAGGCATCATATGCAAAACACATTGACAATGAACGCCTGAAACTTAGCAGGAATTATGGGACCAGCCACGACGCGTCCGATTAGTAGCGTGGGTTTTTTTTAACATTTTCATAGATTTGTAATAATCTGGCTTTTATAGGGGAAATTTCTGTTTAAGGACTGGACCGTTTGCAAATTCATGCTACATCATCGGACCCTTTTTAATCCTTGGCGATCAATATTCCTGAGAAAACATTGTTGGTAATAGAGACCCTGGAAGATCGGAAGTAGGGAAGGAATTTAAACGGAGGCAAGATTATAAAAACAGAAAAGTTGCTATCGCAACTGCTCGTCGTTTCCCTTCGTGGAATAGCGAGCGCAGGGACTTTGGGATACAAAAATAGAGTAGCGGCTCAAAGTCTTCAAAGATGACACCATTTATTTCTTACACATAAGTGTTACATACCGCAGGTGATTTCCCGTCTATTTAAACAATCTGTAGAGTGGTTATTGACTCATCATATCATTCACGGTGGATATCATGCGTGGTCGAAACCAACTGACACTACTACGTCCATATCATCATCATTTTATGGCTTTGCTTATGATTTCATTACATTTTGGTCAACAGGCGAAAGGTAACAAGTGTATAGGTATAACGCAATTATAGAAAAGTTGACGTCAAAGTGAAATACCTCTGTAATATTCCCCTCCAAAAGTTGACGTCTAGTAGGTTAAGGACTTCTTACACTATGCATCAGCAGGAATGTTCTAGTGTCGCCATTTTCTTAAAAATTCTGTTGATTGAACTGTTGAAATCGAAGAGTTTTCATTTACCTTTACATCGGATAAAAATCAACAGAGAAAACAGACATCACGATCCATAACAAAAGAGATTCAATACTTCAAAATTGCAAAAAAGACGATATCTTGTCAGCATATCATCTACATTGCTTTAAAAGGTAGCTCAAAAACGTCATATTGCTATAGCCAAGGCAAACAAAAAAAAATTAAAGGGTAAATACGGGATAATGCAGAATGATACAGGATATCCAAATACACGTTCCGTAATTGCCTGTATTACCCTGTACAGGCACTCTAAATAAACTTTAATTCATATAAATACAGTTAGCTTTTGCAAACAAAAGTACTCTTTTTCAGTATGCATTGTTCTTGTATTTCTTTGATATGAATGCACCTTCGATGCCTTGTTGTCTTGCGTTTTGCGTGTGGTACTAGTATATTAATTAAGGGTATTCCATGCAGTGTACTATTGTAATTAATTGGTGTGTTAAAGTAAACCAAGTGCACAGTTCGAAACCAATGATAAAACTAGTAGTACCGAAATTGACATTTGTCGACTGAGACTACTGCACTGTGAACATTCAAAGATACCGGAGAAACGGTGGACAAGTTTTTAGAGAGAACAAAGTCGAAGGCTAGGCAAACCATAGTAATGCTCTCTTCGTTAATACCGCTGTCGTGGAAATCACAACGTTGTGGCAAATTATTGGACAGAGATAATGCGAAAGGCACCATGCTGAATCACTGATACAAATACAGTGTTCTATACCGGCCACTGCCATATTGGCCCAATCGTTACGGTGAGTTCAAATAATGATTTCGTAGTTCATTAAGCTCCAAGCTGAAGATCAATTTTTATCTGTGCTATAATTCAAAACTACTAATAAGGCATTATCTTTCTGACGGTTTTGGTATACTTGACCAAAATTCGGTCAATTTACGATCGTTATTCAGTGAAGGGGATATGGGTTTACAAAACTTCTCAGAAGAACGTGATCCAACCTTTTGTTTTAGCAATCCCCAGTATATAAGTGGAAAGACTAACGCCCTTCCAACTTTCAGGACTGTCGTTGAGAAAAATTACGTCACCTGTGTACTATGTTATTTTTTCAGGCAGCGCTACATTGTAAGCTAAGTCAACACCTTCTCCATGTAAACAATGTCATGAAAAGTCATTAACACGTTTCAAAGTCTGCATTCAAAATAAGGAAAAATATAGAGCTAAATAAGGTTATGACAAGTCTGCTCTTCGTCCACCAATCAGAGTTCAGGATTGCCGTTGCCGTTACTATTCAGTAGACCATTGTGGTCATAATCTTTAAGCCCCCGCTCATTATCAGATTATCTAATATAAATATTATTTACTTGATGAAATATTCAATGGAAAACAAAAAAATGACAAACTGTTGATGGGCTGTAGACACATTCGCTAATGCAAGAACCTGGGATTGAGAAGGGCCTATAAACGATTATTGCCTTTAATTTGTTGACAGGGTATGGCAACTACACCGTGTGCAACAAATTACAATTCATTCAATGCCTTAATGGCAAAACCTGATTAACTTTATCAAAGCCAGTTTATGAAAGGTGAAGCGTGCAACCTGCAAAACGGAGCATTAAAAACGACCGTAATTGTCCTTTTTTCTCCGAATCGCTCTAAACAGATAAATAAATTTGTTAGTTTGATTATGCGTCAAACACTGCTGGGCCAAGCCCCTCGTGTTACATCGCATATTCGACCAATAGAATGACTTCATCAGATGTTTTAAGGTCAAAACCTTGAACCTTGTGTCATTTGACAGTCTCACGTTTCGCAGTGTAATTAAGGAATTCGAGCACATAAACTAAAATGCATGTTCAGCTCTTTCGAAACCGAATTAACACTTAAAAAAAGATAAAGGTACGCTCTGTTTTACAGATTCAGCCCTGAAATGGTTTCGGTTACTAATCCCATGTGTCCATGTTGTTCTGAAGTAACAAAACTGATCCCTACGGATGTAGGCGTCGCTGAACCTTCATTCGCTTGTGGCTGTTTGTACGTCGGGGCAGCCCTGGCCCTGTGACACAATAAAAAGGGGAAGTAATGAACCAAAACAGCACGGTAAACACGTACCGCCGAGTTTTTACAGCATTTTCCATTCAATAACAGGTTAAGTGGATTCAATAAATCAACACAGATTGCCACAACTCCATTTCAAAATACATCACTGCTATCCTTTATACTGATCCATAATTCAGCAATCATAATTATCTTTGCTGCATCTAAAATAAAGGAGTGACGCAAAAGATTGTGTTTTCAGCGGTATACAAGTGATGATTTCCGAAAGAAGTTATCTGCTGTAGGCCACCACGGAATGTGTGACAGTAGACTTAAGACCGGCGCATATCATAAAAATCATATAAGCAATATACTTTATGAGTCTCTAGGTCAAATCTTCTGTATGACAGCATTTTCACCAAGAATGTGTTCAGTACCATTAAATGGCTGTTCAAACGTTGCATCTTAGAAGACTGGTACCACATTAAAATCAGGACCCATGAGAAAACATGCCGCCAGGAATTGTCCGGTTTCGCAGGCTCGTTTTGTATTCAAATATATGGCATAAAATCAGCATAATGAGGCGTTACTGATGACGTAGGACTATCAAGTGCGGTTTCCCTGGATTAGTGGGAGGAGAACTTCGTTAATTGGGATTAGCTGATGAACAAAAGCGGGCTCCAGATCCATGACGCTCTTTTGTACTCTTTGTATAAACACCAACTGCTACTTCAGTCAACCAGACGACGGTAAAATTGTAGTTCTTATTCCATTATTCTCTGTGACAGCGAATTCTCGAGTTCAACGTTTATGCTGTATAAGAATTAACAAAAATCGTAAACCCAACAAAAAAGAAATACAACATTAAAAAAACAAAAAAACAATTTGAAAATGATAAAACACCGTAACAGACAAAATGGCCGTCGAAATAAATAATCCATCTTCCAAAGAAAAGCTGACAACAACATGAAATTCATCAAGAACCTTCCATCGCTCAAACTAACAAACACCGAAATAATAGCACTAGGCAAAGGCCTAAAATTCATTCCGACACCAACAAAACCAAGCAGAATAAAACTGCTTCAGGATTTCAACAAATATGGTCGCAAAGTGAGACTGCGCTACATCATGAGACACAAACAATCGCAACAACACCCATTCAAGGAAAAATCAAGCTGGACTCCCCGAACAACAAAAAACACAGAACTTGAAAGCTATCTGAAGCTGTTGAACTTGCACTTCTAGAGATATCCTTTCAAACAAGGAAACAAGAAATGTCGCGTGCCCAAAGAATCGCGATAAACAAGCTTGCAAACAATATACAAAATTACCATAAAAACCCTTCGACAAGGGTCGGGGTATCGTCATTGTCAACACAAAAGATTACGTACACAAATGCGAAAAGCAACACTCAGTATTATACTCAACTAGACAGTGACGACACAGAACAAACAGTAAACAAAATACACGAACTGTTTAACAAAATGCACGACAAGAAACACATCGACCATGATACTTGTAAGTATCTTGATACAAACAAAACCATAAAATCCGTACCCCGCAGTGGTACTTATTGCCTAAAAGTTCACAAACCGCCGCAAAAAATCTAAAAGACACACTAGTCTAAACAAAATTTACAAAAGTAAAGAAACATAGAACAAACAAACCGAACCACCAAACGGACTCACAACGAGACCCAAACATTAATATACTTGCCTCGCTACTCGAAGAGCAAGACCACTAAAATGCATTAAAATAAATTTTCACAAACACAAACTAAGGAAAGAATCTACACTGCGACTGATGAGAAACCACACTCGGGTTTCGAAACGCAAGCGTCAAAGGGCCACTCTTTCAACTTTGTAACACCATAGGCCCGGCTGCGTCTCGCCATAAGCTTTCCCCACACAAACAAAACATTACCGTACACACTAATCCAAACTTCCCTACAAATATCCGAAGCGAAACAAACATTTCATTAACACATTTTCGAAACGAATCAAACACAAACTCGACACAAAAAAACATTTTGGATAGTTAGGTGGGGAGCCTCTTTCACATTTTTACATACGAAAGATTTGGATTTTTTGTTTCACTCAAGGATTGACACTGATACTTGACTTCTTTTGTCACCAAAGTAAACAATCACTGTCTTGAGTGACAGCTTACGCTCTGCATATATACATAGAAAAGGAACACGTCATGGGTAATCCATGCATAAATGCATGTCAATTAATCAGGTTCCCCGTGATTTTCACGGGTTGAAGCGGTTTGAAACCGGACACATCCTGGCGGCAGTACTTGGCATGCACGCGGCCGATATGGTTGTTTGTGACAAGAGAAGTTGCGCAGCATTTATTGTAACTGGGCTCAGAAAGGGCCCTGTCGGCATTTTTTCACATGTGGATGGTTGCTGAAGTACTAGTTATATTTTGCTCCGGCCGTTAATGTGAGATAAGTCGGTAAGGCGTATGATGATTGTTTCCTGGGTTTACCAATGAGGGAATGGGAGCAATGTCAAGGTTTTTCACAAATTCATGTCGTCATCTGGCACATTTAAGCTGATGATAAAGTATCGGGAAATTCCTTGACCTTTAGACTTAGCGAACCGTATCTCAAACGTGACATCTTGTTGAATTAAGGGTTTTATGTCAGACTAAAAAGATATATTTCTTTAAGAGAAAAAGATAAGTGTTAGAAACTGACACAATAACATTTCGGATATCACAGTAAATTCACACGTTAAGTTTTAAGGGAGCCTTCAGCAATGACAGAGGATAGGCCAGGGTTTGGGGAAGGTCACTTTTGACGCTCGCGGTCAATATGGCTGTTTGTGATAAGAGAAGTTGCGCAGCATTTATTGTAACTGGTGGACAAGGGGGCTTTACGGCATTTTTTTCACACGTGAGTGGTTGGTGAAGTTATATTTTGCTTCAGCCGTTAATGTGAGATAAGTCAGTAAGGCGTATCTTGATTGTTTTCTGGGTTTATGTGACCGAAGAGGGGATGGGAGCAATGTCAAGATTTTGAAAGATTTTGCACAAATGCATGTCGTCATCTGGTAAAGCTAACGATAGTGTATCGGGAAATTCCCTGACCTTTAGACTCAGCGAACCGTATCTCAACCGTCACATCTTGTTGACTTAAAGGGTTTTATGTCAGACTAAAAATACATTTCTTTAAGAGAAAAAGGTGAGTGTTAACAAAATTTTATTTGGGGTATCACAATAAATCCGCACGTTTAGTTTTAAGGGAGCCTTCAGCAATTATAGTGGGATAGGCCGGAGAATAGGGGAAGGTCACTTTTTAGAAAACTGTCCAAAGGGGAGCGTCACTTTTTATAACATATCAGGGGAGGGTCACTTGTAACAGAAGCTGATTTTACGGCCAAACCTTTGATTTTCCGTGTGATATTTCCTCTATAGGAAATCACCGACGATATACATAGATTCTTAAATATATGCAAATTATCGACAAGCTTCACAAACAAAGGGGATGCATTGGTATCCTGCATTAAACACCTTGAACAGTCCAAACTGATAGGAGACAAGATTGAAAATATATTTGACAGGTGGCAAAGTATATGTCAATTATCAAATATCTATAAACGCACAGATGTTGTTAGTTTTACGTTTTATATTGGACAAAAACTTGTTCATCGTTCTCTCATAGATTATCATGTATAGTGAATCACATTTTAATGAAATTCCTAAATCCAATTTCTTACACACATCCACTTGTAACACACCCTACTGTCATGTTTCTATAATTTGTACCGGTTACTGTAAATCTTCATTCTAGTAATTCGCCAAATTTAAACATTTCGCCTCTTGGGCTTGAAATTCCACGATTTAACGGAGGTGTAATTCTTCAAAATTGGCGGCAAATTACATTTTCAAGTCTTTTTGTTTTAAATTCAATGGAAGCGCCATTCCAGGCACCCGCGTGTCTCGTGAATTCCTATGATTATGCATGGAATGTCTCACGCAAGGTTGGACAATAGAATGACAATATTGTCGAACTTTTACCAGAACTGTAGCCGTTAACTATCGTTTTTCATATTTTCACAGCTTGGATTTAAATAATGGTGTTGTGACATGTCTCATGCATACTACGTATTAATCATTGTGAAACTAGCGTTGGCAAGTTTTCTTGTCAACAAAGTATTGTAAATTTGAGAGTCAGACTTTGGGGGGGGGGGGGGCTTGGAGTGAGCATATCTCCAGGCTCTCGGAGCCAAGAGTTGCCCCAGGCAGCCATCAGGCTGACCTGGGCAAATAAAGTTTCGAGCGCAACGTTAATTTCTGTGTCGCCTGATCTATATATTTACTTTATCTACGCGTACTGTGGTCTGAAGTTCCCCTTAATCCTGATTCAGAACATCATGAACTTTTCCTTTACAATTTGATACTACTTTAGTCAAGTACATTAATATCAATAATCAAGAGTACATAAATACACAGATTAACATAACTTTGTATTGGAAAAAATATTCATAGTTTCCTCACAGACTACCATGTATGGTAAATCACATTTCGGTGATCATATTGTTGTGTGTGAAAATGTCTATAGCTTGCCTGACAGACTGCCTTGTATCATGATTTGATATTCTTGAATGAAACACAATAACGGTCACATCTTGCCGCCTAATAGATGCGCCAAGTATGACCCTCCCGCAAATCCATGACCCTAAAATGCTTGCCTGAAAACTACGACCCTCCCTTCAAAAACACAAGCCCTCCCCCTGTGATTTCTGTCCGTAACTTAAAATACAAATGTTATGTAAATTAGCTTATAAAGTTTTAGTTATTCCTCAGGAAATACTGCAGTATTTAGGGAGGTTCAAGTTTTATAATGTCGGAAAAGAGGGGAAGGTCACATTTTAGACACGAGGATAGGGGTCACATTTTACAGTAGAGTTGCGCACGGAGTTCCACTGACCCCCATTGTAATTAATTTAGGTTTCTAAGATCGTTGCCTTCTAAAAAACATCTCTGAAGGGTACTCAATGAAGGCAAACATGAACGGGGAGGCTCCCTCGAGGACAGCAGCGAAGGTAGTGTTAAGGAGAGGGATATAATAATCTAATCCGTGACAAATTAAGATTTCCTTGAGGTCAATGGTCGGGAGATAGTTTAATGGAAAAATTAAGAGAAGGAACTCATTTTGCTTTGATGCAGCTTTTTTACTTTACAAGCTGTTTAACAATTGAATTGTTGAGGCATCATCCGATGAGAGCACTGCCTCTAAAGCAGCAACAACGATAGTATCACCATCCACCTCGAACACAAATGACGTACAAACCACTAAATCTGCAGCTGATAAAGCAACTACATAGGCCTCAAATGCAACTGTACCGACACAGGTCGCAGAAAACGCAAATTCGAATTTCACTGCAAACAACACTGTTACAAACATAACTGTAGCACTTGATACAGCTGAAACACCAACAATTTGGGATCGTCGTCGTAGAGGGCGCAATCGCAAAGTCTTTGAACTATCATTATCTTGATACTCATTTTATGAGGTCATTTGATTAGGATTGTTCGAACGTAAAATATGTTGAAAACTTAAAGACTTATAACTGATTAAACATATTTAAATACTCATTCACATTGAGCTAAATAAGGTTATGACAAGTCTGCTCTTCGTCCACCAATCAGAGTTCAGGATTGCCATTGCCGTTACTATTCAGTAGACCATTGTGGTCATAATCTTTAAGCCCCCGCTCATTATCAGATTTATCTAATATAAATATTATTTACTTGATGAAATATCCAATGGAAAACAAAAAAATGACAAACTGTTGATGGGCTGTAGACACATTCGCTAATGCAAGAACCTGGGATTGAGAAGGGCCTATAAACGATTATTGCCTTTAATTTGTTGACAGGGTATGGCAACTACACCGTGTGCAACAAATTACAATTCATTCAATGCCTTAATGGCAAAACCTGATTAACTTTATCAAAGCCAGTTTATGAAAGGTGAAGCGTGCAACCTGCAAAACGGAGCATTAAAAACGACCGTAATTGTCCTTTTTTCTCCGAATCGCTCTAAACAGATAAAATAAATTTGTTAGTTTGATTATGCGTCAAACACTGCTGGGCCAAGCCCCTCGTGTTACATCGCATATTCGACCAATAGAATGACTTCATCAGATGTTTTAAGGTCAAAACCTTGACCCTTGTGTCATTTGACAGTTTCACTTCTCGCAGTGTAATTAAGGAATTCGAGCACATAAACTAAAATGCATGTTCAGCTCTTTCGAAACCGAATTAACACTTAAAAAAGATAAAGGTACGCTCTGTTTTACAGATTCAGCCCTGAAATGGTTTCTAATTACGGTTACTAATCCCATGTGTCCATGTTGTTCTGAAGTAACAAAACTGATCCCTACGGATGTGAGGCGTCGCTGAACCTTCATTCGCTTGTGGCTGTTTGTACGTCGGGGCAGCCCTGGCCCTGTGACACAATAAAAAGGGGAAGTAATGAACCAAAACAGCACGGTAAACACGTACCGCTAGTTTTACAACAGTTTCCAACTCAATAACAAGTTCAGTCGATTGAATAAATCAACACAGATTGCCACAACTCCATTTCAAAATACATGACTGCTATCCTTTATACTGATCCATAATTCAGCGCTCATAATTATCTTTGCTGCATCTAAAAATAAAGGAGTGACGCAAAAGAATATGTTTTCAGCGGTATACAAGTGATGATTTCCGAAAGAAGTTATCTGCTGTTACATTGGCCACCACGAAATGTGTGACTATAGACTTAAGACCTGCGCATATAATAAACATCATATAAGCAATATACTTTGTGAGTCTCTAGGTCAAATCTTCTGTATGACAGCATTTTCACTAAGAATGTGTTCCGTACCAGTAAATGGCTGTTCAAAAGTTTCATCTTAGAAGACTGGTACCACATTAAAATCAGGACCCACGCGGTCAATATGGCTGTTTGTGACAAGAGAAGTTGCGCAGCATTTATTGTAACTGGGCGGAGAAAGGGCCTTGTCGGCATTTTTTCACATGTGGGTGGTTGTTGAAGTCATATTTTGCTCCAGCCGTTAATGTGAGATAAGTAGGTAAGGCGTAGGGTGATTGTTTCCTGGGTTTACCAATGAGGGAATGGGAGTAATGTCAAGGTTTTGCACAAATTCTTGTCGTCATCTGGCACATATAATCTGATCATAAAGTATCGGGAAATTCCTTGACCTTTAGACTTAGCGAACCATATCTCAAATGTGACGTCTTGTTGACTTAAGGATTTTATGTCACACTAAAAAGATATATTTCTCTCAGAGAAAAAGGTATGTGTTAAGAAACTGACACAATGACATTTGGAATATTACAGTGAATTCACACGTTAAGTTTTAAGGGAGCCTTCAGCAATTACAGGGGATAGGCCAGTGGTTTGGGGAAGGTCACTTTTGACGTTCGCGGTCGGGGGAAGGTGGCTGTTTGTGATAAGAGAAGTTGCGCAGCATATATTGTAATTGGTGGAGAGGGGGGCTTTACGGCATTTTTGTCACATGTGAGTGGTTGGTGAAGTTATATTTTGCTTCAGCCGTTAATGTGAGATAAGTCGGTAAGGCGTATCTTGATTGTTTTCTGGGTTTACCGAAGAGGGGATGGGAGCAATGTCAAGATTTTAAAAGATTTTGCACAAATGCATGTCGTCATCTGGCAAAGCTAACGATAGTGTATTGGGAAATTCCTTGACCTTTAGACTTAGCGAAGCGACGGTATCTCAACGGTCACATCTTGTTGACTTAAAGGGTTTTATGTCAGACTAAAAAAAATGAATTTCTTTAAGAGAAAAAGGTAAGTGTTAAGAAACTGACAAAAAGACATTTGGGATATCACAATAAATCCACACGTTAAGTTTCAAGGGGGGCTTCAGCAATTATAGGGGGAAAGGCCGGAGAATAGGGGAAGGTCACTTTTTAGAAAACTGTCCAAGGGGGAGCGTCACTTTTTATAAACGTATCAGGGGCCAAACCTTTGATTTTCCATGTGATATTTCCTCAATAGGAAAACACCGACGAAATACATTGATTCTTAAATATATGCAAATTATCGAGAAGCTTCACAAACAAAGGGGATGCATTGGTATCCTACATTAAACACCTTGAACAGTCCAAACTGATAGGAGACAAGATTGAAAAATACATTTGACAGGTGGCAAAGTATATCTCAATTATCAAATATCTATAAATGCACAGATGTTGTTAGTTTTACGTTTTATTGGACAAAAACTTGTTCATCGTTCTCTCATAGACTATCATGTATAGTGAATCACATTTTAATGAAATTCCTAAATCCAATTTCTTACACACATCCACTTGTAACACACCCTACTGTCATGTTTCTATAATTTGTACCGGTTACTGTAAATCTTCATTCTAGTAATTCGCCAAATTTAAACATTTCGCCTCTTGGGCTTGAAATTCCACGATTTAACGGAGGTGTAATTCTTCAAAATGGCGGCAAATTACATTTTCAAGTCTTTTTTGTTTAAATTCAATGGAAGCGCCATTCCAGGCACCCGCGTGTCTCGTGAATTCCTATGATTATGCATGGAATGTCTCACGCAAGGTTGGACAATAGAAAGACAATATTGTCGAACTTTTATCAGAACTGTAGCCGTTAACTATCGTTTTACATATTTTCACAGCTTGGATTTAAAATAATGGTGTTGTGACATGTCTCATGCATACTACGTATTAATCATTGTGAAACTAGCGTTGGCAAGTTTTCTTGTCGATAAAGTATTGTAAATTTGAGAGTCAGACTTTGGGGGGCCTTGGAGTGAGCATATCTCCAGGCTCTCGGAGCCAAGAGTTGCCCCAGGCAGCCATCAGGCTGACCTGGGCAAATAAAGTTTCGAGCGCAACGTTAATTTCTGTGTCACCTGATCTACATATTTACTTTATCTACGCCTACTGTGGTCTGAAGTTCCCTTAATCCTGATTCAGAACATCATGAACTTTCCTTTACAATTTGATACTACTTTAGTCAAGTACATTAATATCAATAATCAAGAGTACATAAATACACAGATTAACATAACTTTGTATTGGAAAAAAATATTCATAGTTTCCTCACAGACTACCATGTATGGTAAATCAACATTTCGGTGATCATATTGTTGTGTGTGAAAATGTCTATAGCTTGCCTGACAGACTGCCTTGTATCATGATTTGATATTCTTGAATGAAACACAATAACGGTCACATCTTGCCGCCTAATAGATGCGCCAAGTATGACCCTCCCGCAAATCCATGACCCTCCAAAATGCTTGCCTGAAAACTACGACCCTCCCTTCAAAAACACAAGCCCTCCCCCTGTGATTTCTGTCCGTAACTTAAAATACAAATGTTATGTAAATTAGCTTATAAAGTTTCAGTTATTCCTCAGGAAATACTGCAGTATTTAGGGAGGTTCAAGTTTTATAATGTCGGAAAAGAGGGGAAGGTCACATTTTGGACACGAGGAAGGGGTCACATTTTACAGTAGAGTTGCGCACGGAGTTCCACTGACCCCCCTTGTAATTAATTTAGGCTTTCTAAGATCTTTGCTTTCTAAAAAAAACATCTCTGAATGGTATTCAATGAAGGCAAACATGAACGGGGAGGCTCCCTCGAGGACAGCAGCGAAGGTAGTGTTAAGGAGAGGGATATAATAATCTAATCCGTGACAAATTAAGATTTCCTTGAGGTCAATGGTCGGGAGATAGTTTAATGGAAAAAATTAAGAGAAGGAACTCATTTTGCTTTGATGCAGCTTTTTTACTTTACAAGCTGTTTAACAATTGAATTGTTGAGGCATCATCCGATGAGAGCACTGCCTCCAAATCAGCAACAACGATAGCATCACCATCCACCTCGAACACAAATGACGTACAAACCACTAAATCTGCAGCTGATAAAACAACTACATTGGCCTCAAATGCAACTGTACCCACACAGGTCGCAGAAAACGCAAATTCGAATTTCACTGCAAACAGCACTGTTACAAACATAACTGTAGCACTTGATACAGCTGAAACACCAACAATTTGGGATCGTCGTCGTAGAGGGCGCAATCGCAAACTCTTTGAACTATCATTATCTTCATACTCATTTATAGAGGTCATTTGATTAGGATTGTTCGAACGTAAAATATGTTGAAAACTTAAAGACTTATAACTGATTAAACATATTTAAATACTCATTCACATTGACGTCCGAAGTTTGCTCAACACATTGTGATCCCGAAATATGTACATCACAAATTAAAACTTTTCTATAAAATAATGAACAAAACATGATGAAGTAACACAAACACACACGAGAAAAGCATAACTGTTCAGTGACTGAAATGTTAATGACAACTGTATTTGATTTTGATACAAGTTAGCGTAAATTTATTAGACTCTATCTCTCCGTTATTTACACTAGATTCAGAAGAGGGTCACAACTCTACTTATATCATGTCGTCAAACAAGAAACTTAACACACACCTTTGGTTTGATGGATGAAGAGTACTTCCAATTACTGTTTGTAGACAGTATGCATAAGCGTGCAGACATTCAGCAAGTAACGAAAAGGTCATTGAAATGTATATTACAATGCGTGGATGTGTACAAATTAGTACGCGATTCCTGACTTTTTTATTTCTGTGTCAGTTTCTGTTCAGTATTGGTCACTGTGGTACACTTAATAAGCAGCATTATGTTTTTAAGTCTTCCCTTTCAAGGCAATTATATTTCATTATTCTGCCCCTCCTGAGGTGTTTGTGCACGTAGTCTTAATTGAATGGTTTCCTTTCTTCCACCACGCATTAAGAGATTGGGTGCTTTTATGAAAAAAGCGTTTCTTTCATTGACTGTGTGACTCGGCTGCTTTACAATCCCCCGTTCTCGATCGCACGAGATAATTACTCGGAGCTGAATGTTGCGGCCATTAAGGTCGTTCTAACTAATAGTCACCCTATGTCAACAGGTGTCATGCTTACGACGTAAAGATCGCACTATTACTGAATGTTGAGGTAGAACATAATCATTCTGAGCTACCCTTACTGTTTTCTTGGCCTTCTTAAATAACAAGATCTACAAAAGGACTATATTATAGGATCGAACGTACTATTTCTGCGAGTTGCTACTTTGAAACCCTCCAAATTTTCATGTCAGCAACGATCGCTTTATTACTGTTGAGGTAGTACATATTCATTCTGAGCAACCCTTACTATTTTCTGGGCTTTCTTAAATAACAAGATCTACGAAAGGACTATGTTATACGACAAAAAATACTATTTCTGCAAGTTGCTACTTTGAAACCCTCCAAATTTTCATGTCAGCAATATCGCATTGCAGTGCGAGGGCGGTCTTTATTTGGCTTGTTAATTTGTTTACTTGCAAGCTGTGAGTGTGGTTCAGGAATATTCAATAGCGGCGGGTGACCAAGCTTTGTACACAACTTGCAATGCAAGATATTTTTCTAACTTAGTGAACAAAGTTTTAATTCTAGGATCGTGTCACTCATTAATGGACGTTTAGAGTTAGGCATCATACGGGCATTTAAGCAGTACCGTCCGAAAGGCAAGTTTGTGCCCTGAACGTCCCATAGGAAGAATATCAAACAAATGATTTCAAATTCGAGTTAATAGCAAGGAAGGCGGATTTGGTCAATCTCAACAAAGTTTTTATTCACTTACTGATTTACTAGTTACGTTGCCACGTAGGAAACGTAAATTGACATGTTCATCAGGGTTTGCAATTCCTAACATTTTTTCGTTGAGATAGAGATACTTCTGACGTCATCTATTTCAGCGCTGACCGCAGAGGGACAGAAGGAACTTCAAGACTTGACATTGCGTGAGTCATATCAGCCAGGTAGGTCATATCGATGCTGCGATAGCGTTATCCAAGGATACTAGGCAATCATAATATGTAAAGGGTACATTCCACTTTATCAAACTTGTGCATGAATTCACACACATTTCATTGTCATGTAGTCGTGAGACATAGATACACTGTTGAGGTTAGAAGGGCGCTCATGAATTTGTAAGGTATGAATAGCCAATGATAAATTACAAGCTAACAAGACCTATTATGAAGAGAAAGGTCCCCAAACCCCGATCACATAAAATTGATATTATTACAGTATTGCCTGAACAATATGACATATTGAAAATATCTAGCTGAGAAAAAAATTAATTCTTAATATTAATGGTCTATCTTATCTAAAAGAGCAAAGGTCTACGTGGCAATATTACATTGGAACGGATTCTGACAGATAGCTATCTTTCTTACTGAGAATTCAAATATACAAATTCTTACTTCAGCTATTTTCCAATGCCTTAAAAAATTCTGATACTGAGAAATCAGTGCAAGTAAGTCAATGAAGAACAAGAAATCTGTAAACAAACAAACAAACAAACAAACAAACGAACGAACAAACAGGACCATAATAGAATATGGCATAGCGTAAGGTAGGGCGATACAGGATCCCTTGTATAAGGATGGGAAGATTATCATATCATATCATATCATATCATATCATATCATATCATATCATATTATATCATATCATATCATATCGGATCAGATCAGATCAGATCAGATCTTTGTATAACGCATCCTCTTTCATATTATTCACTATAGTACAATATAATACAATAGAAAATATTACAACAGAAGAGCCTTTATTATCCATTTTTGAAGATGTACTTCACATACTCAAACCAAAAGACAACGAATCACAAATTCTGTTCTAATATCTGAAAAAGTACGTCGTCAAAAAACGACGTAAATTTATTGCCGACATGAGAAAAGACACTACTGCTGATGTAGTCCACTGCTGTCATGAAGAACGAACGAATTTACGCTTGGCTATCCGTCTGTTGCTTTGTCTATTTGTACGATAGAGTTGCTTTTTCGGCAACACCACAAATAACGGTCATTCTGTTCGATCACTGACTGGCACACTATCTTGTTTTATCTGATGAAGTCACTTTGCCGAACATGTCAATGTACGTTATTGGTCCAAGGGTGTTTCAATGTGTGTGTTGGCGCTACGCCAGTAGGTAAAGGTTTGCCTACCACAACCTTACTGATATCTAGTCAATAATACTGGTGTCACCTTTGCTCCAAAGGCCGAAGTTTTCTTTTATTTAAATGAGAACAAGCTAGAGGCTATATTTGATAGATCTCATCTAATGAACTTGTGTAAGCACGTAATTTCTAATGTTTAACCTTTGTACCCTCCCTGTATACATAAATTGGACTCGTAGTGCAAAGTAGGTGGTGAATAAGGTTCAAGCATGGGTCATTCGATCATCGTCCATTGTGATCCTTTTAAACATGTCTTTTGGCTTACCTGTGGTCATCAAACTTTTCGTTAACCAGTTCACCCCGATTCCCTGTAAGCAGGTTCACACTGGGCATTGATAGCATTTGGATAGGCTGACTTATGGCGGTGAGAGGTTGTGGCTAATTATTCCCTATACAGTTGGATATATAAGCGATGGATACGGTGATTGAATTAAAGTTTACAGCATCACATTATCGAAAGTGAGATATCATGGTGCTATGTACATCAACGTTCTCGACAAGCAATGTATAATTATTGATAATGTATGTTCAATCCTATTTCAATCCATATTCAGTGTTGTTACCGACAGTGAAACGGTATTTAACGCAATACTGCTAAATTAATTACTAAATCTATGGGATAAACATATTTTGACATTTCCTTGTTAATCAGGTTGTTTTTGTTGTATAAAGAATGGCTTCTCCCGTTGAGTGTTCTAATCAACGTTACCTTATGTACATGTGAATGGCTTCGGCGATATGGCCCTTCTGTTAGCACTGATATCCCCTTGTACCGCGTTCTGACATACTTGGCGTACTTTTTGCACGTACCAAATCGTCGTTTGCATTTGATCTCATCTAAAACGTGACTTCCAGTATGCGATTTATAAAACATGACACTATCCAATTCTGACACTCCGAATTTGAAAACTTGGAATGTGTGTATCCCATAACCCCTTTGTCCAATAGACGTCCAAGCATGTTTACCTAAGTTCACATCCATTCGTTTATTCCATTATCATTGTTAATCATTCTTTGGGATTTGACCTAATTTTCCATATTGCAACATGTTAGGTCTTGCTCTACAAAAGAATACCACTTTTTGTAATTAGCTCTTATTAAGCACAGTCTGTCAGTTCAGGGGTATAGATATATGCTATTTGTACTCTCATTTGCAGTGAACAGACTATTATGTGTTGAATTCAAAGATCATACCGTTCTACACATATGCACTTCTAACCACTCTAATTTAGTGAAGTACATTCATACCAACAACAAAGCATATATTGATGCAAACATATAACTAATTTTGTATTCATTCGGAAAAAAAATTATTGTTAGCTTTCCCAAGAGACACCCTGTGTAAAATGTCAATATCATATATGTTGCACACACATAAAATTATAATCACCCTAACATAGTCAAGTACGTTCAAATCAATAATGTAGCAGATTTAAATACACAAATTAAGCTAATCTTGTAAGGTGGAAAATTCTTATTTTGAATGATATTATATAGAAATGTCTTGTAAAAAGTGTTCACTTTCAATCATAGTTCTCTAGTCAAGTATAATTACCTTTGAAGTTAGATATGGAATTCGTCGAGCGTCATACGTGTACTTTTAGCCTCATTTGCTCTTGCTTTGAATGCGGGCGAATGCATATATATACATCGCATATCATATACTGTAACACTGTATATATTATATGGATAATTAGATGAATGTACACACACCAGAAGAGTGTAATCAGTGCAATTTATTATGTACACATTTAGCTATTAAACCTACTAGATATAAAAATTCACATATTGTGGTATAGCTATTATAATTCGTTTTATTGTAACGTTTCTAAAATCTTTAAACAAAGAGAAAATTTCACATAATGAATCCCAGGCTTAATTTGCAAAACAAGGCACTCTCTATCTGGAGGTTTGTATAATATTTACCATTTCCTATTCCCTCCTCAACTACCCTCATATAACTGAAGGCTCCGTAAATACGCATGATAGCACAGGCAAGATCGTGTCTGCCCGTTGCTCATGACGGCAAAATTGATTACATCTCAACAACATCACATTCATTAACACAAATCGTGATCTTGTCTTTGCATTATTACTTAATCATAATCTATGTTAAGTGAGATATATTGCTAATTTGTAATTACCTTCTATATGCAAAATTGGATGGAATACTTAGTGTATTTCGAACGGGATGTGATAATATATCTTTGTTTTTAGCACTTTTCTCAGAGTATAAGTTGTAATGCATTCACAGCTACATGAACTGGACTTTTGTAGTTGTTCAGCGACAAAGAAAAACACGGTGATTCTTTCGCTGTAATTTGTTTATGGTCATACAATCAGGATGATAACCTTAAAAACTATGTTCTTACACATGGGCTATGTTATCAATTTAATTGGCTAGAGCGTGCAAAAATTAGATTGATTATTGCGTTCTGAAGAGCATATGATAATCTTTTTCGGTTTTTAACACCTTTATGTCAGAGTATTCGTTATAATGCAACCACAGCGGGATGAACCAAGCCAGTCGCATGTACCAGGGCAGCAATCATACACATCTCTAAGTCAGCAATTGCAGGGGACAATAAGGAATGATACAAGACCAGGCTTTGCCAAACGAACCATCACTGGACTTAGTTTGTGTCAACTTCTTCTAGGTGGTATTGCCGTGGCTTTGGGAATAACAGCAATATTTATTGGATGTTTTGATTCAACCATCGCTTGTGGAATATGGTGTGGCGCATTCGTAAGTGATGCATTTTTATCTTAATTTCATGTAAAGAAAAAATACCGCTTCACGGCGATTCTTGACGCCACACAATCTTGTAATGCTTGGCTTTCCTATAGATAATTTTGACTCAATTTTAAACTTGCTGAGAATATTAAATTTCCGTCTTGTCGTTAGCAAACAAATACTCTCCCTTGGAGCAAAGAGAGAATAGATGTACTTCCACTGGCGAATGTCTGTCAATATCGGAACCGTGCTTCTATGAAATAAGAAAACTTTGCATGGTGATTCTATTTCTATTCCTAATTATGAAAGAACTATTCAAAAGTTTAGGAAAACAATATAAGTTATGTTAAAATAGAAATGCTTTTCTGAAAACTTCAATTAAAGAACCAAACAAACAGGTTACTTACCATTAAGGAAAATAATATAAATATAATTATGTTTAATACTTGTTTCCGATATGCACATGCGTATTATATGACGGTAATTGAGTCATTATAGGCGATGCAAATACTGTACTTTCCTTTCCTGTATTGAATATTATCATAGGGCGTGTATTGAATACTCTGATTCACGTACCTTTAAATTGTTTTGCAACTCACATATATGACCATGGAGCAAAGATGGAGATCTGCAATGCGCTAGAAACATTTTCGGGGAAATTAAATACAATAAGATAAATAAATTATCGAGCTTAATTTTTGTACTCCTCTAATTTTAAGGGGAACGTAAGGAGTAGGAATGAGTTTGGTAATGTTCTTATTAATAGTGGCTCATCAATCCCTTAATTTTCCAGTTCTTGGTCAGCGGTGTATTTGGACTTTTCGCTGCATTGACAAAGGCTAATGGATTGGTGAGTATCCTAATAATAGAAATGCTTCCCTGAAACATTAATAAAACAACCAAACAAATACTAGGTTTACTTACCATTAAGGCTAGTTGATTAAATTTTATGAAATCCATCATTACAGTACTTAATTTTCCAATTTACAGCACATTTCTTTGTTTCCGGTCAGCCCCCTTAAAATCTGGTGTTTGGTGTCTAGTTTAATGATGTTAAATGAAAACGTTGTGCCTGTTATCGGCCAGGTGACGGATAATGGAAAGATGATAATCAATACATTCTTTCATAAATTCGGTTTTAATCAATCTGTGCGGTCGGTCGAGTCCGCTAACTCTAACTTTTAGAATGCGTGAATTAAACGAAATTCACTCTGGATCAAAATCTATACATGTATATACGAAAACCCTCCTCAATTTGCAATGGCAATGTAAAACAATACTTTGTCAGCTACTTATGTCGTGTATTATAATGATTTAGCCAAGAAGGAATAATTTTCAAAAACTGACATCCGTTTATTCATCATTGCAGATTATAGCGTCAATGATTCTTTCGGCAGTGTCAGCATCTCTGTTTGCGCCTGTACTTTTGCTCATGAGCGTATTTATGATATACGAGGATCATTACTGGTACTTCCCTGATGTAAGTATTTACACAAACCGAGGTGACATGACACACCTACATATATGGGGGGGGGGTAGTGATAACCCTGCTGCACATTAACAAGTCTTGAAAAGTGGCCTCTATATGAGACAACAGTGGAAATTATCCCGAGGCATTTTAATTTTCTCTAGTTCTTGACTTTACTTGTGACTTGGAGCTAGAAATGACGTCTGATAAATTATCATAATTGATGCCTTTCTCATTAACATCGAAATGAAAAATGAAAGAGAGAAAAAGGCTTTACTTCATCACAAGTAAAGTAATGGAGATGGTGACAATTAAAACCAGACTAGAAATCAAATAAAGACAAGTAAAAGTATGTCTTATCAGAAGTATCTTAATTGAAATAGCTCTAGCGAGTGGGCATGCCTTTAACGCTTTGCGATTCCAAATGCGCCCGATTTGATATGCCACCGTGACAGTAAGTGGAATCAACATAGCGTTCGATACACGTCACACCGAACACAGGGTAACTTTATTCGTAATGCTACTTTCTGTACATCTTTTGTTGTAACACGTGGGGACTTTTTGAAAGATTTCAACGACTACCAATTCTAGTAAATTATGGCAATTAATTTTGACGGCCATTAGATGCGCGTGTCTGTCGATGGGAAACAATGCAAGTTATAATTCACAGTTTGTGAAGTTACACTATCATATTTCAGCAACGCACTGTCGAGTGTATTCATATCAAAACATTTGTAAACATGAGTACAGTAGCATTATGTGGAGTTTATTTGTCATGACGTTTCTTATACTTAAAAATTCTCCTGTACCTATAGTTGTACTAACTTAAAATGTGTAGCTTTCTTTCCAAAGATTTAAGAATTAAAAAATAAAAAGTTCTTAGTCAGTTTTTTGTATATCTTATCAAACGTTCCCTCTTGTGTTGATGATATCTAATATTGAATAGTTTTTTTTTTCATGATCATATTCGGTTACTACCTCACACGGCAAATGAACTATTACTAATGACTTTAATACTCTCTTACACTACATAGATCGGTCAAGTTGTCTTAGACTCTTTCTTGATGATTGTAGCCGTCGCAGAAAACGTCATTGCTGTAATCTCATCAGCTTTCTGTTGTAGAGCTGTCTTTCATAACCAACTTCTTAGCGTAAGTTATTTTTCAATATTAACGGAAATATAGAATCTCTTGTGACATCACTACACATCCACTTTGTACAGACTGAGATTAAGCTGTTTGCTCCCGCATTTCATTTTATTGAGAATGACCTACTGGTCTCTTGGTGCCTGTTTCAGTATATCAAAACATTAAATCTGTTTTTAAATGGCATCCCTAAATTCCTGGTCCTTGCACAGACGTTTTTGACATTGGCTATTTGGATGGCATTAATCCTTCGCTCGCCCTCTGAAAGTTATATTAACTTGTTCAGTCTATTTTGACATACGGCTAACGAAAAAATGCGACGGTCCTCAGACCCCCTTTTATGGCATTAATACTCACTACTTGCACAATGCTAGTCTTTCTTACGTGAGCCAATGGAAGCCCCATTTGTCTTTGTGTTTATCATACGTGCACAAGTTTGTTTGTTTTTTTTCCGAGCGGGTAATACCAAACGTCGTCCGGATCCAGTGTATATTTTATTCAACGTTTTTAGTTACATTTATGTTATACCTTTTTGTGCAAAATTTTACCGAACTTCCTTAAATCCATGCTTTCATCTTGAAATTCAAACGTTATTTGGCCTACATACTTCTCGCAAGTATTGATTTATGATCTTTTATGTACATATATTCAAATGATTTTCTCTGATTTTGATAAAGATTCCTGGTAATGTTAAAACTATTGCACAGCCACTCCACCACGTATTGTGATTATTTTGTCTGTGTGTACGCGGATGTGTGATAGTGAGTGTACGAGCGTGAGTGCTTCATGAACTCTACAACGTGTGGAGCGGTCGCAGTCAGAAAAATGTAACAACTTAGCCCGGTTATTGAACCACGCTTTTTTTAGAGTGGGGATTTGGCCGAGCGGTTCTGTCTGTTGCTTCTTCGCTAGTTGGCTGGATGCCGTATGTTGTGAGTTTTCACTCGATTGAAAACACCATATTGTAATATTTTGATTGCTTATCCTAAACCAAATCTAAGTAATCGATCCTGGACTGTCTCTAGTTGCTATACTAATTTGAAATAATATTATTCCTTTATAGTTGTTGAATCGTACGTTTCCCTATGGTGTTCCCAATGAGAGACGGAATATTCAACAGGAAGATCCCATGGAAAGAATGGGGCTAATTAATAATCCATGGGTCGTGTCGTCTAGCATCCAGCATGAACAGCAAAGAACAGGTGAGGCTACATAGTAAAGATTAGAAAGTAACTCACGTTATTTGGATATAGAACTTGATGATTATGCAAATGGAACATCTAGATCTTATCTTGGAAGCGCGCACAACGATGTACAAAACGACGACAAATTTCTCTACAAAAATGATCATGACTGTTGACAAGATTTTATTTTTATTTTTTGTGTTGTGATTTGTTTGCTCAAAGAGTTTTGACAAATTTAATGCACTTTGCTAACAGGTCATATCGGATCAACACGAGGTGCGGTCTGTACCAATGCACCTTGCGCCATTCCCTATTACCAGGAGGTCCCAGGATACCAACAAAGGACAGGCTGTACCTGTTTGCACCGGCCCCAGCAGATGTTTCACTATCAACAACAGCCTTCGTTTGGACAACCGCAACATGTACACCAACCACTGTCGCAGCCACAAATTAATCAACAGCAGCATACTGAATCAGGCAAATTACAGAGACCCGGGCCACTGCAGCAGCAATCGCAGGTGCTGCTCACTCCACAGTCCGAGGTCCAGGAGCACCAACAGTATCAAGGAAATGACATCACCAACGTAGAGGGCGCAGGCGTAAATTCTGACGGCAACGAAGCTGCCTCCGCCGCTCCAGCTGAGTACTGTGTCAACGATGATATGAGATCTCCTTTAGTGAGAACGAAGCTTAGACACAACATTTCCGCGCTCTGACTCTTGATCAATAAATGTTTCTACTGTGATCATGTGGCTATAAATATGGCTGATCTAGACAATGCAGATTCTCGGATCAGTGCATCTAACGTGTTATGATCCACATGACAATCAATTTGGTCATTGAAGTCAACATAGAAAATGAACAGAAAATAGAAACGCAAGAAAATGTACTCAGACTCTTATAATGTTACAATTAACACGATTGGAACTAATTTAGGATAATTGGATGGTGAAGTAATGTCGATATAATCTGTAAATGTAAGGTCATCTGAAGTTCTTTTTTAAGTTACACTCTTGTTTTTATGAGCAATTTGTAATATTGCGACATTTAGCTATATGGCACCTAACACTTTTGAGAAATTTGAAAAATATGAAAATCCAATTATCCCAAATTAGTTCCAATCGTGTTCAATTTTAAGTGATTTAAAACTTGAAAGCAATAGTCACTTTAAAATTTAGTTTTCATGGTATTGCTTTGCAGAAGTTCCACGCTTGCTCATAGCGTTATTGCTAAACAGTGGCTTCTATATCCATAAATGTGAGGTAATTTACACTACTCTAATCTTTAACTTCGCACGGCGATTTTTGAGTTTTTTAAACAATGAGAAAGAGTAATGATAGTGTTAACTTAAGGTAGAACTTAGAAGGCGCCTCTGGGACAGACATTATTACTCTCCAACGTTTTCAATTCGGCTTCGATTAACCACTTGTGGGGGATTATTTTTAGGCTTTGATAGTAAGGCGAGTTATCACCGGCTTAGTTTTGTTTAACACAGGATTTTTATATGCTGACCATGGGTCAGCTGCTTCTGTAAAACCAAAGAGTTGAACGGTGACCCCGATTTTTATTCTTGCATTAAAAGAGAATGGTTGAAAGTTTGCTGAAAGAGAATTTGAGTGAAAGTTTAAGTCTGTGTACTTAAACTGCTAAGACTCTCATATTCTTATGGGTAATATTATCCGATGATAACACTCTACGTGTTTAAGCAAAGCGCTAAATAGATATTGCTACGACTGAGCAGATCATCCCACAACAGCATTTATATCCTCACGTTAAATTCACCCCTTTTTCATGTCGTTGATGAAGAAGTGGAACCACTCTTCACCAGTTACTTTCCTCAAATTTATTTTCATGGTTGTTTGACACGATTATCTCGCACTAATGTCACCGATGCTATTTCATGTCGTTAACATTCAACAATGAAGGGATTGTTTTAATTGTTTTAACAAATGCAGTGTATTTTTGCGATACAAGTAGCTTCAAATATGAGACTTGTACGAAACAAACTTTATAATAACTTTTTAAAGAAAGTGTCAGTACTACACAAATTCGTTATAACTGCGTGACTGTCTGGCATCGTTTGCATATCGGGTGTCGCGCTTCTGGTCACGTGAGGCGATATCAGTTTAAAATTGCCCACATTCTCAAAATTCATGAACTTCGCTTTAATTACCTATGAAGTACCTGTTAGACCTTGAACTCGAGATATGGAATATTGATCTCTCTCCACGGAAGCCTACTCTCAGACGACAGCCTATAAATACTTGAATTACTGAGTAGAACATGTCATTAGATGTTTAATCTATTTGTTAAGCATTTGCTGTCATGTCAACTCTCAAAGAATATAGCGATGCCATCATCATTTGCAACTATAATATTGTTGACATAGAAACAGCGTCGGGTTTAGAATCACGTGAACTGTGTTAATTACTGAGCGAGATCTATTTATGGAATAATGAAATGGGCTTTGAGATTTTTTTTTGAAAAAACGTTTCGTCATTTATTTTTAGAACTTGAGACAATACGTTTACAGATGTGGTATTGCATACATGCAGTTGACTTTGGATAAGCTATAAAATTAAGACAATACTCTGCAGTACACTCACATTAACTCACCGGATAATTTATAGGTTACTTTCAGGAGCTTAAGTCAGCTTAAATTGAGCAATGGATTGTTTATATAAATGAGATCGAAAAATATGTTTGCTAGCTGCCTTTTTAGAATATGCCGTATTCTTTATCACATGACACTCTCGGCCTTCAATCAGGCATACCTGTTACAGTTATTAAAATATTTATGAAATCCAACTTTAGCAAACTTTAAGAAGAATGAAAAAAGAAATTAAAATCTGATTTTGTATCTTTTCCTCTTGTTATAGACTGGTATAGCAAACCTTATATAAGTCACATGTTTAATGGATTGAGAAATGTGACGACGCTTATCCAATGATCTGACACAGTGTAATGTTTTTATCTGTAGCATTCAACTTATAATGATGATAGTCTTTAAAAAAAAATAAAAATTGTGACTGTAACTAATTAAATTCTTCGCATTGAAAGAAACAAATCTCATGATTAATTTTTCATTGCACAGAGAGAGAGAGAGAGAGAGAGAGAGAGAGAGAGAGAGAGAAGAGAGGGACAGAGAGACAGACTGACACAGAGAGCCAGAGCTAAACCTTGAAAACACTTCACAATCATCCAAATCAACAGACTTTGACGAGATGTTGTTATTTAGTTATTTAGATTTTAACTTCTAAGTTCTTTTTATACGAGTGTGTTTCGATAACTGGTATCGTTTACTCCGAATAGGAGAAAATACAAGCGAAAAGAAGAATACTGGTTGGTTTGTTATTAAAATTAGTGCACATGCACTCAGTTTTGTTAACAACATAAAGAGGTATCCTGTAGCTGCGATGCGGAAGCAATTACGTCAGTGTTACAACAATGTATGTACCTTTACGTAATCTCATTTGAAGATGCCACCATAGCAAAGTTCAAAACTTTTGAAATTGTCCTACAAATTTGTTTCTATTTTTGAAAAAAAAGATGACTTTAAATAATTATTACCTCAATACCCGTCCACCGTGACATATTTAGTTGTGTCGTTTTCTTTGAATTGGCTCGTCATTGCCCTCGAATGTTTCTAGGCACGTCCACCTGCACGAATATCACGTTGCACAAAGTGCCACGACCTGCTTCGCAAAGCTCGTTAATTATCAACTTTTACAGAATAAACGACGTTTTCCGTCCACACACGCAAGCTCTCCCTTCTCTTCCTCCCTCCAATCCATCCATAAATATATGATACAAAAATATATGCATAATACGTACATTCAAACAATCCTTCTGTGTAAGTGTCATCTGTTAACATGTTTCGGTAACATACATGATAATTGAGGTTACAATTCGTTTTCAGGGCTACAACTCTGTACCTCCTTATCAACGGTCTCTGAAATGTCACCGGCGACACCAGACGCGGCTATGCTGACATCGATACAAGTTGGGCTGTCCGCAGTGTTCGTTGGCAGTCCGTCCATTTGAACAGAGGCTACCTGTGTAGAGTTTTGCCGTTTACAGCAGTATAATTTCCACAATTTCTCTTGATGGCGCGTTTTAGGTCTCTGTTTCCATACGAGTACACAATAGGGTTAATCAAGGCGGACAGGTAAGCAAAAATGCTCAGGTGGAGATGAAGGTGATATGTGCGAGCGATTCCATCTTCATCCAAGTTATCCCAGTGAAATGCTATTTTGCGTATCTCACAGACGATAGCAAAGGGCAGCCAAAATATGTAGGTGATTATGACCAACACGAATAAAGTTTTCGTTATTCGAAAGTTTTTTGCGCTGGTTGCGATTAATGTTCGGTTCAATCTGGTCAGCGGAGACCGTTGTTGCTTCTATTCTCTTCATTTGTCGGTTAGCAGCGGCCAGAGTGATGCAGAAAATCACGGAGACGAAAGTCAAGGTCGGAATAATCACTACGAATATTACAACCATGCTGTATTCGACCGTTGTGATGAGAACCGGTTCGCAACGAATCAATTCAGTTTCGTCGTCGATGTTGTTCCAGCCCATAGAGGGCGCAAAACCGTAGAGAACGGCAAAGATCCACTGAGTGGCGATGATTATGGCCGTGAACTTTCCAGTGACGATTGATTGGTATCTTAGAGGCCATTTAATCGCCACGCAACGGTCTACTGTCAAACCTTGTGATGGAAAAAGAAGTAGAAAACCATTAGAACAGACCGTTGTTTCGCAAAGCATTATTGTACAAGAATTTGATGTGAATATCTGTGAGTCACATAGGCCTCTGACATTTCTTCAAACATTTTCTTCGTCACGGTTTTGTAAAAAAGTGTGAGGATATTTTAACACGATTGGAATTAATTTGAGATAATTGGATGATGAAGTAATGTCGGTTTAATCTACAGATGTAACCTCACCTGCTTTTATTTCTGAGTAATGTAATATTGCAACATTCAGCTATAGGGCACCTGGTATGACACTTTTGAGAAATTTGTAAGATATGAAGATCCAATTATCCCAAATTAGTTCCAATCGTGTTAAATGCATCCAATCAAGCGCTGTCTGTCAGCTTTCAATGACAGAGAAGTGGCAATTAATGTGTTGTGACGTTTCAAGAATGTTTCTTTGCCAAGATCAATGAATTCGTTGAGCTTAAGCACCTTGGAGGGGGTTAATAAGCTAAGGTTGTTGAGCCTGATTGGTCTTTTCCGGAATTCGAAATATAGATTAAAGTTACAAGCAGCGTTGACGGGGCCTGAGTAAGTGAGATCATAAGAGAACCAATTTCAATAAAACTAAGTGTCTGTAGCATAGTAACAGGTCGCATGATGTTTTGCTAAAAAAAAACAAAAGGAAAAAATACGAGCTTCACCGATTGCTGTTGATGAGATATCTGACACTGGGTCAAAGGTTATCAAAGGAAAAAAGTAGGTATCATATATGTCCTCGTCCTTGTTGTTCATCTAAAGCAAATCTATGAGTGCTGTTGGATAGCATTGCACTATATATGTTATAACTAATGAGGCAACTGAATAAAAATTAATGAGGTTGCGTAATGATCATTGTCATACAATTTAGGTGGGAAACTTGTGCCACTTATATATTAATACAAAAGCTGCAACTGTTTTGGATGATACGACACCTGAGGGTAGGTTAAGTAGCACAAAAGGTCATTCCAAAATTTAGGAATATATAAAGTAACAAACATGTCCATGTGCAAGAAAAACAACTTCTGGCGCTACCGGTTAGCCTAGAACACGATTGGAACTAATTTGGATAATTGGATGGTGAAGTTACGTCGATTTAATCTGAAATGTAAGCTCATCTATTTTTTTTTAAGATACACACTGTTTTTATGAGTTGTTTGTAATATAGCAACATTCAGCAATGGGGCACCTAAAACTTTGAGAAATTTGAAAAATATGAAGATCCAATTATCCCAAATTAGTTCCGATCGTGTTCTAGATGTAGGTATACCCATGATTGGTGTGGTAAGTAGCCGTGTAAGAGAAAACCTCAAACGTGCCTCATTCAACTTAACACTAAAATTGTGCCCTTTAAGTTGCGAGGCAAACGAAAGTAGGTCACAGGTCATCCTAAAATTTGGGAATATGTTTTGGTTCCATGTAGCTGGTTAATGATTTAAGCCTGCTGACACTAACCCGTTTGGAAGTTGGCATCTCAATTATTAAATATTAAATACTTTGGCGCCAAAATGTTTGTACGTCTTTCACGTGACTCCTCAGCTGTACATTGTCATATATACATAGCTTCATTTTGCAAACTAACACACTTGTCCTCATGGTGGGTTTCTATGAAAGATAAATATCTATGATAAATATCTTAGGATTGAAGGCACAGATAACATGAAAGACAGATTGAGCACAATGCTGACTTCAATAACTGACATTATACAGAATATTCTTTGAAATTGTTGGATATGTTGTCAGTGAAGTTACGTTTCGAGCTGTTGTCATCGCCACCATCATGAAGACCAAGTATCTTAAGATATCTGTGCATCTACTAATCTATATTAACGTGATAATACAGAGCTGCATAATTGACATCAGACCCATAACATAATGGAAAGGGGTATAGCTTACCTATTAGGTTTACGATGGATGCGATACCCACTGAGTTTGATAAAGACAGGCCGATCATACAGAACACTTTAGACGTCGAAATGTGTGGATCAAAAATGCAAATAATATCAAATGGAATGATCACGGCTCCGATGAACAGATCTGCCACAGACAGACTACAGAAGAACCAGTTAGTCGGAATACGCAACGACTTCAACGAAACCGCGGTTCCAGTAACTATGAAATTTACCGGAACGATAAAAAAAGCCAAGATGATATAGATGACGCTAGCAACTTTCTCCAGCATTGAGTTTTCTCTGCCATCCAGCGATGAGTCGAAATGGGCTTCCATTTTCCGTCATTTTCTTGTTGGAAATGTGTTACCATAAAACCTGCTTCAATGTGTATCCACGTGCAAGTAATCCATATCCCCTTGTTTAATCATTGCCTTCAATATTGATTTGCTTGTCACATGAGGGTTGCCTTCTCCACATCAACATCGGAATGAAGAGAGCTCGTTTTGCTAGTTGGCTCAGTAAATAAAACAATCCAGGAACTATATCAACTACTTTAATACGAGTCCCGTCTGCTTCATGATAATACATACCTCGATATAGGTTCTTGATAAGCTTAAGTTTTCTCTTAATAGGATGATTTAAAGCATTCTCTTTTATACATGATCAAGAATATCGGGACAAAATGCACAACAGATGCAAAATAGACCGATAGCTGAATTTTAAAACTGCACGTCAGAAATGTCTATTGGGTGCATTCCACCTCAAAATGGAGGTGGAGTAGTACGGTGTCAGTCTCATATAGCGCCACCACTGCAGGGACAGTGACAGAAGACCCCAATAGAGATGACGCATCCCTTTTCTCTAAGACAAGTCCACATATTGTTTGACAACTATGTTCATAGCCAACAGCAATTGTGAATCATAAGTGGCTAAATAACTGTATTTGCATTGCAGCAAATCGGAAATAATTCATATCGGCTTTTCTATGTCATCGCCGTGAGGATTCGCTAATAAGAAACATAAACAGGATTAAGAGATGGACTGTTATGTGAAAAGATTAAAGCTACAAATGAATTTACGATGACGCAAAAACAGTTCTACTTATAAAACTGTGTCATTTACAAGTTCATGCCGTCAGTTTCTCTGTCCGATTTAACACCTTTGTCATAATAGTATGACATGTGTGATCTTTGATAAAGGAAATAAACCTTAAATGACATAGCCAAATACATAAATTCATTATGGTCATGCACAAAACAAGCTGGTGATTCAAAACAGGTAATTTATCTGTGTTCTAGTACAGCGGTACATCGACATGACGAGAAATGAATTGCTATTGATGGACATATTGCAAAAACATGTTTCTAGAATTCATTGCATGTGATAAGACATCGAAGCATAAGCAATGATAATGGTGCCTAACGATACAGAAATGTCAATTTCAACAGGAAAGCACGGCTGAGTAATGTTACATTTCTCCAATTGCTAATTCACCATTAGATACCATTGATGTTTGCGTTACCAAGAGATCTGATCTGATCCACTGTTCCATAGTTCCAAAGTTTTACCAAGTTGAAACAAGAGCTTGCATAATTCAATTTTAATCATAATTATATTAAACAGAATAAACAAAACTGTGCCACTAAACCTAGAAATTACAAATATCTATTTTGCTGACAGATGTTATGATTTTGTCCAATATGAGCCCGGTCCTGTTTAATTCCCCCTGCAAGAGTTAAATAGGACATGCACAAAAATGGAACGAAAAATATTTGCAGAGTAAGAGTGCATGTGCTATTTAGTCCGTCATAATTGATGAAAATCCATTTTGACGACAACAGTTCCAGGAAGAAAAATCGCCACGCCATTTTATCCAAACAAGGAAATGTCTCCGCTTGGACCGTTATGATCGCTGAATCACATCAGTGTGTTTGTGATGTACGTCTCCTTAGCAACCTGAGAGATTGGAGCAGTTTAAATTATCGTATTTAGTTTTCAATTCGCACATTCCTTAGTCGTAGTTTAGATTGAAGCCTTGATAAGGTCTTGTAGACGTCATCTTAGAAAACAAACAACCAAATCCAAAACAAAGAACATATGACAAGACTGGCACGTAAAGTTCATTGAAATAATTTATTACGATTAATCTAAGAAATAAATGCCAAAGAATCTTTGATGTGTATTAATATTGAACATTTTAATAGCCACTAATGAGTCTATCGTTTGTGAATTAAAATCATTAATGCACAAGTGGACAGTTTTCTCATCATTGTCATAGCTTTGGCATCGATGATCAGGAATGCTCAAGTTATGACACAGTGTCTCCGTTTTCTCTGAGTCGATATTTGGTTCTCTGTCTCTGTCTGTCTGAATGTCTGTCTGTCTGTCTGTCTATCTACATTTTCTCCCCACCCACCACTCCAACACAGCGTCATCATACCTACTTGCATATTCTGCAAGCTTTGTTAATCATTCTTACCAAGAACCTGTCATAATTTTAATAGATATTTAAACCAGAGTATGCTGATGTTTATAAATCTGTCGTCATTCCATGGATACAGGATGAAAAGTGTCGTTGTAGTTATTCGTCATTCTGCCAAGGGTGGCCAGAAATTGAGAATGCAAACGCACGACTCAGAGTTAATACAGGACCAAACCTGCTATGAAACTAGTTAATGTATGAAAGCCATCGAAACTTGAAGCATGCAAGCAACAGATAGATAACCAGTACGTATGATTGTGCCTTTTACGTAATGATGTACATTTCGTTATAATGAAAGCAGCATAATCATTTTCCTTCAAGAATTGACTCAGAGAAAACAATTGGGGTTTCATTTAGGATTAGCGAGAAATAAAAAATACTGACATTTGAAATTCAAAACATCTGCCATTTTTTGTTTACTCTGAGAAAGACAGGTTATTGATTGATTGATTTTCCTAAAAAGAGAAAATATGGATAGCAGTGAAGATCACAAAAATATCCGTCGTAAGTTGATGTCTTTTAGATAAAACAATCATCCAAACGGACCAACAGCCAGAAGACAGTCGTAAATTCCATACACAAACTTTAATCAACGACTATTATGCAAATGGGCTGTTATATGATACAAGGATGGCTGTATTGTACAGATTACCACAGGATGGCTAATGAACTGTATGACGTCACATGTCAAAGGTCAGTCCGGAACTTTCATTTTCTTGTCATAGAGCTCCTGGAATGCAGCATTTTCAGCCACAGTAAAGTGGCTCTCCCAATCTCCGACGACACCTACAGTTCCAAAGAAACAACCTTTTGTTTTACCACAAGTTCAGTTTAACATCCCCGCCCCAATAGGCAATTCCGAGACGATGCATGGTCAAAATTGATGGCAAATAACTGGCTGAGACTATGCAACAATGCATCCTAGATGGAACTATATAGACGTATCAAATAATGATGATAGTATTTCCTTAGCTTATGGATTGCAAACAAATGATCAAGTTTCTAAAATGCCATTACCTTTTCTTATGAATGCACCTCTCCTCAGGTCAAATACGCCAGTGTGTAGAGACATGTTGACGGTTGGGTTTTTCTTCATATTTTCAAAACTACAGTGTTCGAGAATATTTGTCGTCTCCTCTGCTGATAAGTCCTTCTCCAAAAACGATGACAACGTCTTCACTGCAGCTCGGGGATTCTTGTGAGAAAATATACAAAATCGTGGATTTATCATGTATTATATACGTCTATACGTCAGTAACATGTGGCGTTTCATCGTACAGTAAATTTTGGAAGCAGTGGACCTGAAGAACCACACAATTGACGCAGATTCCAATAACTTTTGGCGCTATGAGACGCTATTTATCTTTTGACCTCACGGTATTGTCATGAAAACACTGGGAAAGAGAAAAACGGATTCACTCTTTTCATGGGACATAGTGACCTATGACAAGTAAAAAAGCGTTGAATTTAGCTGATATTATTCTGCTAAACTATAATTTCATCACAGTGCACTGCAATGAGCGCGCTGAAAATTCGCGTAGAGGACGCGCCGAACACGTTCTCAGTCTGCACCCTCTTATGCAGTGTATGACAGGTCATTCTGAAAAAGCTGTACTCCAGACCTATCTTCCAATATGCGACTATTTGCAAAATAACGGCATTTATTTACTCGTACACCGTACGACTTGATGGTCCTCGACGCTACGTGTTTCGGACAATACCTCCGTTGTCCTAAATTGGTGAGCCTCGATCGAAGTGTGACATCATTGCATCTTAGCGAAAAGAAGTATGACGCCTTCTATAGTTTACAGTATATTTTTACAGGGGTTAAATTAAAATAATACCATTTCATATTCTGGACACAAAGACACTACTTACTCTTTCCATGTCTTCATATTTCAAGAAGCAAATGTTTTTCTCATCTTTGTGCTTCCACATCCTAACACGTGATCGAACCAATCGCCATACGGCACTGAGTAAGAAGAACACTGAGGCGATTAGTTAAGGGCTCATAACTTTGCAGATTTTAGTCTTTATCGACACCATTATGTGAGTCAGGGAAGTAATAGATTGTATCAGTGTATTGTATGCACACTGACTAGACACGAAGAGACAGGTGTAAGTATAATGGTAGTTCTGCATTATCCGGGCTAAGTTTTATTTTCGTGAATGTTATATCACAGCAGAACCAAATTTCATTTTTTACATATAGCGAGTTAAGTAAGAGAAGCAGCAGGCAAAGAATTCAATAATGAGCTATATACATTATATCTGTTAGTGGCCAATATTTTCGATACGTGCCACTGTTTAAATCTACACGAATTCCCATTTCCAAAGTACAAAAATATGACAATAACGGATTTCATTTTCAGGCTGGAAACGTGCATAGTATCTAAAACCACTGCGATGATAACAAGCTAAACTTACATTGTTTGTCAACGCACGCTTTGTAGAATTCTGACCAAGACTTGTCGTAGTAACCATGAAACCAATTATTCATATGAAAGTAGTAATATGATACATAGGTGTCTTTCGGATTCCTCAGAACATATACAATCTGAAAGATACAACATATAGATAGTGTTTCTCAACGGACTATTGCAAAGTCGCGCCGTACAATAGGCCCAGTAAATCCCAATGTTTATACCGATTATGTAATGGCTGCAGAAGTGTTATAAGCAGTGGAAATGACAACCTATATTTTGTTGGTGTCAATTATTGATGAGACCACTTCATCTGCGCCGACCAAGCAGCGTTTCTTGTACAGGGACTAAACTAGGCTGACAACATCAAGTCAGATATACCAACTGACCATCTCTTTGGCGCACTCAACAAAGATAAAAAGACAAGATTTCATAACGGTACCAGATTTTGGAATCGTGCGCACTATCAACAAACTTCTACTCCTCCGGCATTGCCTTGCTTAGCGCTTACACTTTCCACACGGTAGTGACATTGGTACCGGTGAGAAAACTGAATTCCAAGTTTATTTAAATATTGAAGACATTCATACCACTGCCCTACCTTACACTTCTCTTTAAGAGCTTTTTCTGGAAAGAAAATACACGGCAAATGGGACTTGATTAGGCGTAGTGACGTCAATGAGTTCAAATATTTCATTCCGTCTGATGCCATGAGAGTCGCTCGATAATTTCTCATTGTTTTCTGCGCACCTTTTGGCAGCAGCCAAAATATCAGTCGATAGATAATCAGAAAGAAGAATTTCATCCTGTAATAAAAGGGAACGAAAATCAGCAAACAACTATGACATCCCATAGTTCGACTGAATGTGAACAATATTTTGACTAGTTGTCGTTTAAAACAAGTTGTAAATATTCCTACGAGGGTCAATGCAACCTTGGATCTCATATTCACCAACCTTAGCCATTTGTATAATCCCCCCTTTTCTGTTGGTCCATTGGGTTCTTCAGACCATTCAATGGTGGCGATGAAATCTTGTCAAATTTTGAAAATTCCGATAAAAAGGTAAATATCCGACCCATGAAAGATTCAAGTAAAAGGGAATTTGCGCAATGGATCATTAATAATGATTGGTCTGATGTTTTACAAAAGCCTTCTTGTGAGGAAAAATTTAATTCGTTTGCAACCTCTGTTTCCACAGCAATTGATAAATTTTTCCCCCCAAAGCCCCTGCGTTTTTCCAGTTCTGATAAACCATTCATAACTGCCTCGATTAAGTATATGATAAGATGCCGCCAGAAGGCTTTTAGAAACCAAACGTCGACATTGTATAGATACTGGAGAAATAAGGTAAATCGGGCAATTCACACAAACAGACAGAATTACTTTGCTGAGAAGATTAAGTCTGCATCTGCAAATAGTAAACAGTGGTGGAATGAAGTTAACAGGATATGTGGTCGTAGGAGAAATGGTACCATCCCAGAAATTGAGGTTAGCGGCGAATGTTTAAGTGGTGTTAATCTAGCCAATGCTATCAACAATCATTTTGTTAATATAACAAAGGACTATGTTCCCTTAAACTATGATGAGCTTATTCGTAATCTCCCAAATAGTAATTCCCTTCCGATTGTTACATACAATGGTATTGTCAACTTTTTAAAATCATTACCCTGTGCCAAAGCTAGTGGCCCTGACCAAATTTCAAATAAATTGTTGAAGGAATTTGCACATGAATTTGCTGTTCCCCTTGTTGATATCTTTAATTATTCCTTTCAAGAAGGTCAAGTTCCATCAAAACTTAAGGAGGCCATTGTAATTCCTCTAGCTAAAAACAACCACCCTGCTTCCTTTGATGATTTTCGGCCGATTTCTCTTACCAACAGTGTGGCCAAGGTAATGGAGAGTTTGATTGAAAAATGGATCAAACAGGAAGTAAAGGATAAGATAAAAAAACGCAATTTGCAGGTGCTAAGAAATCGTCCTCAACAACTGCCTTGATAGATATGATACAGACTTGCTCGAGCAACTGGAAAGTCAAAGAAATATGGTTAGAATTTGTTACCTTGATTTCAGTAAAGCCTTCGATAAGATTGACCACAACATACTTCTTCACAAATTATCAAAATTCGGTATAAATAGTAACATAATTAAATGGACAGCACATTTCTTGTATAATAGATCTCAAAGGGTGAAGATTGGTGATAGCTTTTCTTCCTGGCAAACAATACGTGCAGGTGTTCCACAGGGAACAAAATTGGGCCCAATTCTATTTATGCTCATGATTAATGACATTCCTGATTGTATTGGGGGATCAAACTTTATATTCATGGATGACACCACGGTGTCAGAATGTGTTCATTCCAGTACTCCTACTAATTCGCAGATGCAGACAACATTATCACACATTGACCAGTGGGCTTCAGTTAATAATATGAAACTAAACCCAAAAAAATGTAAAGAAATGAGGCTATTTTTTGGTAAGGTACCTCCTCCTTTTCCGCCATTGTTACTAGGCAACAGTGTCTTAGAAATCAAAGAGAATTTTAAATCTCTTGGGTTAATCATAAATAACAAACTAAAATGGGATAACCATGTTGATGATATGGTCAAAAAATCCTCACAAAGGTTGCACATTCTCCGTGTTTTGTGCAGATTTGGGGCTACAGCTCATGAGCTTAAACAAATTTATATCTCATTGGTTAGATCAACCTTAGAATATGCCTGTACTGTTTGGCAAGGTGGTCTCACTGAAAAGAATAGATCAACGATTGAAAGAATCCAGAAGAGAGCACTACGAATTATTTATCCATTTTGTCTTACAGTGAATCACTTTCTCTATTACAGCTAGACACACTCGAAACTAGACGTCAGAAAATTTGTAAAAAGTTTGCTGAGGAAATCATAAAACCAGACCATAAACTAAATTATCATATTCCCCCTAAATCAGGTCACGGATATTCGACAAGGAACAAAAGCTTGGTTAACTTTAAAATCCGCACAAAACGTAAAGAATCAAGCCCAGTAGTCTACTGCATTAAACTACTCCAGAGTTCATGATTCTCTGTCCTGTGTTGAGCTGTTGTGAATGTTGGTTTTGTCAAATTTCTGTTGTGTCTATTTTGATGTCTTGTCGTCGTTGTTGTTTTTTAATTTTTCAAATTCCTTTAGGGGTTTTTGGTGCTCGTTTTTGAAATTACCAGTTGATGTCTTGCTTCCTTAGGAGGTCTTTTTCTTGTAGTTTTTTTAGTGATGTACTGTAATTTTTTATTGACTGTTTTGTAAACTCATTTTATTTGACCATTTTGGGTCACAATTTGAGTATTAATAAACCATAATTATTATTATCCCACAGACACACAAATACATGAACAACTTTATATCCCGACAGTGTACAAGCATTTAGTTTTCTCTGTTTGCGTGCATATATTCCACACAGCTAGGATAAATGCCCGGCACATTCACTGCCATACACATGCTACAATGATAGATGAATTTCCATGTATCAGGTTTTCACAGGTCATGCAGTCAATGATATGAGAACGTACTATATCATCAACTGTACTACATTGCTGTGGGAGTCTTTTATGACAACAGGATAGCCTTACAGCTTGCTGGCTTTATGGTACTCATTAGGTACTTTATTGTAAAAGTTGTGAACTTGTATGAAAAATTGCAGGCAGGCAGACAGACTGTACTGAAAGGGACATGAGCTGTAATTATTATCCTATTTTTCAGTATTGTGCCTATGTATATCAACTACCCTGTATAACCTTATCTGTATGTCATGCTGAAATTTCCAGTATTCTTGTTGTCAACACAGCTCGTATGTCAAGTGAATTCTAAGCAAACGATGTATTGTCAATTTATAGAGCACAGAATGTCACACACTTGATGCAACAAAACTTGATTCACTGACTTCAACGTCTGAATATCATTGGCAATTTTGTCTTAAAATTGATTTTTCCGATGGAAAATTTTCTGGGTCTTAATCTCCACACCCTAAAACTAAAAGGATTAAGTTTTTTATCTGACATTGAACTGTTGATGTCGTTCCTTATTATTCTTCTTTTTAAGAGCATTCTACCTGCCTGATGAGCAAGTTTAACTTACATCAGTGATCTGGCACTACCCTTAACTTTTATTGCTACTGATACACCCTCTAGTTTACTAAGTAGCTATAGTACACTCACTGCTCATCTGATGGACTTAGTGTTGAACATTTTAATGTTGCTTGATAGATTTCAAACAGAATTATCTTAATGAAGTGTTTGATCATTTGTACATGTCACATAATTTGTAAAGAAGCTCCCATTGTTGATCGAAATAATGGTAAACCAGATTACTGATCCATCAATAACACTTTCCGCTGGGTTTCAGGTACTTTTGTCAAGTTCATTACCAGTCACACAGCAGGGAGTCTAAGTTGGCATGCCACTTTACCAGTTTGTGCTGTTGGTGGAGATAGGAAAGTACATCTCTGGATGACAGAAATATGAACTCTGTCAGTGACAGATGAGTACAGACAACTATTTGACTAGCAAGAAACCAAGCCATTCTGAAGGTCCTTGAACTTGTACATTTAAATATTATCGTTAGAAAATAGAACCAAGCATTTTGAGAAAAAATGACTCAGTTCCTATAAACTGACTGTTGGTCGACACATTTTCATCGAGAAACAGTTAACTTCGAGGTAATTTATTTGTCATCCAAGTTTCACAGGCAGATACATGATACCATTTATTTTATCAGCTAATGATGTAAAATGCCCATGTTCTGTCTGAGTGTGTATCCTTCAGATCAAAGAGAAAAAGGACTCTGCCTCAGATTTTCTTGGAAAGACACCAGTACAGGTATGATGATGGAAAGTTTGTTTTCAGGTTTTATGCAAGCTAGTGAAAAGCTCTGATAATTTTATAGAACATTAAATGAGTATGTGATGTGCATCTACCAGGTATACATCATTGGTCTGAAGAAGACATACTGGTATTGCTGCATTATGTGTTTGCTGTTTGTTAAAACCACAGGACTAATATCATTGACTAAGCATGTACAATAGAAAAGTGAAGTATTGTGGGATCATGTGTTGTTTAACAAAACACCAAAATCTGCGAATAAAGAATGGTAATGCTGAAGATAATTTCTTCAAAGTCTCTTGGCCTTCAAATCCTACCACTGTTCCACATATCTATTACAACCATTGGTTTGAAGCAGTTCTCAAAATAGGAGACTCAAACTACTTTTAGGTTAGTTTGGCATATCCAATAGGTAATTAAATCCTTACCCAGGCAAGGATTTTGGAAAATCTAATGCAATCTCCAAATAGATGCCGGTCCAATTCATGATGATCAATTCACTAACAATACATTCATGGAAGTATTTATGATGTGAACCAATGGAATAGGTAACAGCAAGTACGATAGGAATGAAGAAAAATGGTTTGATGAGCAAGTGTGTAACCTACATGTATGAGCCGACACTGAACTTTACTTCTATAGCTACTGGTACAAATTCATTAAAACCATCACGTTGTCTGCGTAGATTATTTCATAACTAGGTCTTTAACTCAGTACATGACTCAAACATAAAAACAGTGCTTAAAAATATGATGTTCAATTCCATTCGAAAAAAAACCGAACAAACATTTCACTCTTGTACTTATTTGAAATCTCCGGTTTAATCAAAAGCATCTTTTTATTTCATGCGTCGTAACCATGGCTCATTCATGTGATAACGAATGCTGCACATTTAGTTTCACTGTTTTTTAGACAATTTAAAACTAAGTACTCATTTATAGAAAAGTTCCGGCTTTCCATAATCTGACGTGTATGCTTTAAAAAAAGTCCGGTTTTTCTATACCATAACACAATCGTTAAAACTTGTACCAGCGCACTAATACATTACGGTTGAAATCTATGTATTTCAATATTATTTGGTTACCGCTACTCCCGATACCGCTCGCTACGTAGCGGAGACCTCGGGGAAAAAAGATCGTGCCCCGAATCCTGCATCGTATACGCACTTGTGCACATGGTTTTGTACCGCCATCGAGTCATCGATCTTTTGGTGCACTGAGTGTGTGGATATCGCGTCCTTTTTATTAAAGAGTAGAACCATTGTGACTGTTATTGCTTCTGGTGTAAGTATGATAATTTATTCATTCACCAGAAGTTTGTTCTAAAATATTGGAAAGCATTTTGAAACGACGTACATTTTAACGACTGTTTTTTCCCACATCGTACCTTATTCGTCTAGACGCTGCCAGATTTTTTTTCAAAATAGTCATTCGGCGTGTAAACGCTCTTCTCGTACTCTTCACATTCCGCCCGGGTCTGCAACGTTTTTTTTTCTCATCTTGTTATATTAACGTCTCTGCCTGAAAAATTATGAAGATAAGGTTGTCTTTGTACATGGTATGTATTTGAGAGATGTGAAGATTTAGACTTGTGAAGTCATCAATAGTAGAGGTGCAAGAAGTGTGACGGTACCAGGAACCAGGACGAATATTTTCTTGTCTGAAATTTATTGCTTTTGATGCTGTGAGTAAACATTAGCCTGACACTGTCAGAAAAGCTACGCTACATGCCAACTTGTGTCACAATAAACGTTTTCTGTCCCTCACAATATGTCTCATGCAGTTACTTTTCCATGACAAACAAATGAATTTTTTTCAATTATTTTCAGCCAAGCGCATTTGAATGATTTGATATTGAAATATTGGTGCATATTTTAAGTACTGTGGGTTTTGGTGGGCGCGACAGTTGATTAAAGAAACCCTTAATAGGTGACAATAAGTTTAAAATATTTTGGATATCAAACAGTAATGAACCTTTCCGTCGTATAAGTATCCGGTAGAACAAAACCAAGCAGCCACTCTTTAACTGATTTTGTTGCCTCACTATCGATTTAGGAGTGAACCAAGAAGTTTTCTAGCGGAAAAGTCGTCTCGGTTTTGACATGGCCAAGGACAATGGTATTGTTGAATTACCACTAACATTACAATCATTCGATGACATTAAATATTATTTATATTTCTGATTTACCACCAAACTATGGAATCTGAAATGTCCAAAATAAAAGAACGAAAATATTTTCAGATCCTCGCAACCATATACGCAGAGCAAAGCTTTAAAGCCGTCCTCTAGAATTTTCAAATCCCCCTGAATTCCTCTAGCACTTCCCTATCACTGGTATTTGCGAATGCAGAACCCTATACACATTGCAAGCTGGTCTTATGACCCATTTTTGAACCCTTGTCCTTGGTCATGTCAAAACCGAGACGACTTTTCCGCTAGAAAACTTCTTGGTTCACTCCTAAATCAATAGTGGGGCAACAAAATCAGTCAAAGAGTGGCTGCTTGGTTTTGTTCTACCGGATACTTATACGACAGAAAGGTTCATTACTGTTTGATATCCAAAATATTTTAAACTTATTGTCACCTTATAAGGGTTTCTTTCAATCAACTGTCGCGCCCACCAAAACCCACAGTACTTAAAATATGCACCAATATTTCAATATCAAATCATTCAAATGCGCTTGGCTGAAAATAATTGAAAAAAATTCATTTGTTTGTCATGGAAGAGTAACTGCATGAGATATATGGTGAGGGACAGAAAACGTTTACTGTAACACAAGTTGGCATCTGGCGTAGCTTTTCTGACAGTGTCAGGCTAATGTTTACTCACAGCATCAAAAGCAATAAATTTCAGACAAGAAAATATTCGTCCTGGTTCCTGGTACCGTCAAACGTCTTGCACCTCTACTGTTGATGACTTCACAAGTCTAAATCTTCACATCTCTCAAATACATACCATGTACAATGACAACCTTATCTGCATAATATTTCAGGCGGAGACTTTAATATAACAAGATGATAAATATCGTCGTCGATCCGGGCGGAATGTGAAGAGTACGAGAAGAGCGTTTACACGCCGAATGACTATTTTGAAAAAAAATCTGGCAGCGTCTAGACGAATAAGGTACGATGTGGGAAAAAACAGCGTTAAAATGTACGTCGTTTCAAAGGCAACAGAAAAAATGCTTTCCAATATTTTAGAACAAACTTCTGGTGAATGAATAAATTATCATACTACACCAGAAGCAATAACAGTCACAATGGTTCTACTCTTTAATAAAAAGGACGCGATATCCCACACACTCAGTGCACCAAAAGATCGATGACTCGATGGCGGTACAAAACCATGTGCACAAGTGCGTATACATGCAGGATTCGGGGCAAGATCTTTTTCCCCCCGAGGTGTCGGCTACGTAGCGGGCGGTATCAAGAGTAGCGGTAACCAAATAATCTAGAAATACATAGATTTCAAACCGTCATGTATTAGTGCGCTGGTACAAGTTTTAACGATTGTATTATGGTATAGAAAAACCGGACTTTTTTCTAAATCATACACGTCAGATTATGGAAAGCCGGAACTTTTCTATAAATGAGTACTTAGTTTTAAATTGTCTAAAAAAACAGTGAAACTAAATGTGCAGCATTCGTTATCACATGAATGAGCCATGGTTACGACGCATGAAATAAAAAGATGCTTTTGATTAAACCGGAGATTTCAAATAAGTACAAGAGTGAAATGTTTGTTCGGTTTTTTTTTCGAATGGAATTGAACATCATATTTTAAGCACTGTTTTTTATGTTTGAGTCATGTACTGAGTTAAAGACCTAGTTATGAAATAATCTACGCAGACAACGTGATGGTTTTAATGAATTTGTACCAGTAGCTATAGAAGTAAAGTTCAGTGTCGGCTCATACATGTAGGTTACACACTTGCTCATCAAACCATTTTTCTTCATTCCTATCGTACTTGCTGTTACCTATTCCATTGGTTCACATCATAATACTTCCATGAATGTATTGTTAGTGAATTGATCATCATGAATTGGACCGGCATCTATTTGGAGATTGCATTAGATTTTCCAAAATCCTTGCCTGGGTAAGGATTTAATTACCTATTGGATATGCCAAACTAACCTAAAAGTAGTTTGAGTCTCCTATTTTGAGAACTGCTTCAAACCAATGGTTGTAATAGATATGTGGAACAGTGTAGGATTTGAAGGCCAAGAGACTTTGAAGAAATTATCTTCAGCATTACCATTCTTTATTCGCAGATTTTGGTGTTTTGTAAAACAACACATGATCCCACAATACTTCACTTTTCTATTGTACAATGCTTAGTCAATGATATTAGTCCTGTGGTTTTAACAAACAGCAAACACATAATGCAGCAATACCAGTATGTCTTCTTCAGACCAATGATGTATACCTGGTAGATGCACATCACATACTCATTTAATGTTCTATAAAATTATCAGAGCTTTTCACTAGCTTGCATAAAACCTGAAAACAAACTTTCCGTCATCATACCTGTACTGGTGTCTTCCAAGAAAATCTGAGGCAGAGTCCTTTTTCTCTTTGATCTGAAGGATACACACTCAGACAGAACATGAGCATTTTACATCATTAGCTGATAAAATAAATGGTATCATGTATCTGCCTGTGAAACTTAGATGACAAATAAATTACCTCGAAGTTAACTGTTTCTCGATGAAAATGTGTCGACCAACAGTCAGTTTATAGGAACTGAGTCATTTTTCTCAAAATGCTTGGTTCTATTTTCTAACGATAATATTTAAATGTACAAGTTCAAGGACCTTCAGAATGGCTTGGTTTCTTGCTAGTCAAATAGTTGTCTGTACTCATCTGTCACTGACAGAGTTCATATTTCTGTCATCCAGAGATGTACTTTCCTATCTCCACCAACAGCACAAACTGGTAAAGTGGCATGCCAACTTAGACCCCCTGCTGTGTGACTGGTAATGACTTGACAAAGGTACCTGAAACCCAGCGGAAAGTGTTATTGATGTATCAGTAATCTGGTTTACCATTATTTCGATCAACAATGGGAGCTTCTTTACAAATTATGTGACATGTACAAATGATCAAACACTTCATTAAGATAATTCTGTTTGAAATCTATCAAGCAACATTAAAATGTTCAACACTAAGTCCATCAGATGAGCAGTGAGTGTACTATAGCTACTTAGTAAACTAGAGGGTGTATCAGTAGCAATAAAAGTTAAGGGTAGTGCCAGATCACTGATGTAGTTAAACTTGCTCATCAGGCAGGTAGAATGCTCTTAAAAAGAAGAATAATAAGGAACGACATCAACAGTTCAATGTCAGATAAAAAACTTAATCCTTTTAGTTTTAGGGTGTGGAGATTAAGACCCAGAAAATTTTCCATCGGAAAAATCAATTTTAAGACAAAATTGCCAATGATATTCAGACGTTGAAGTCAGTGAATCAAGTTTTGTTGCATGAAGTGTGTGACATTCTGTGCTCTATAAATTGACAATACATCGTTTGCTTAGAATTCACTTGACATACGAGCTGTGTTGACAACAAGAATACTGGAAATTTCAGCATGACATACAGATAAGGTTATACAGGGTAGTTGATATACATAGGCACAATACTGAAAAATAGGATAATAATTACAGCTCATGTCCCTTTCAGTACAGTCTGTCTGCCTGCCTGCAATTTTTCATACAAGTTCACAACTTTTACAATAAAGTACCTAATGAGTACCATAAAGCCAGCAAGCTGTAAGGCTATCCTGTTGTCATAAAAGACTCCACAGCAATGTAGTACAGTTGATGATATAGTACGTTCTCATATCATTGACTGCATGACCTGTGAAAACCTGATACATGGAAATTCATCTATCATTGTAGCATGTGTATGGCAGTGAATGTGCCGGGCATTTATCCTAGCTGTGTGGAATATATGCACGCAAACAGAGAAAACTAAATGCTTGTACACTGTCGGGATATAAAGTTGTTCATGTATTTGTGTGTCTGTGGGGATGTCTGGTGTACAGTGTGTGTCTGTCTGTCATGTTTGAGAAATGTCTGCATTATTTTTGATACCATTATTGTTGTATGGCTGTATTTTCTTGTTACCACTTAGTACTGAGACATTTATGTGACAAAAAAATGCATTCATAATGTTTATGAAATGTTTCACTATTGTTTCTTTTATAAGGAGGAAGACAGATGCTGGGGCAGAAGATATACTTGTGCTTCAAATATTTGTTATCGATCGTATTTTACAAAATAAATAACATTGAGTGAATTGCTACAATAACAAAACATTGACAAAAGCTGTGACACAAAATACTTTGTTTCCAACGCTATTATCATTACATCAATACAAAATGCATCATTTAGAAAGGCAGGCAGTTGTCAATCTACAAGACTTGAGTGCCAATAATACATCTGAAAGTAGAGCTATTTTTTCACAATTACATCATAATATATCCAAAACAGTGGGAAATATCTGTTATTGTTCAGACAATTATGTTAGTCCTAAAGTACATTATCTACAGAGTAAGAAGTATAATGGTCCTACGTCATCATGGGTAGTTTTCATCAAGGTAGCATGCAATTTTCTCCCGATTCACGAGGTAGACAATGTATTTGTAATGCAGTGATTTCACTTTATTACCAAAACAACAAATTGGCTGCTTGTCCACAGGATCTCGATAATATTTTACAGCTAGGTGATTCTTTGTACACAGAAATTGTTCAAAAATTAAACAAAACAAAAATTTTGTACTCTGATATTTTAATGTAATGTAATGTAAGTGTAAATGTAAATGTACAGTCTGTAAAATACATGGTGACAAACGGTCCACGTCGATAACATGACACGTTGTTTAAAGTCACTGGTATTCACGACAGATTTTGTGTTTTGATTGTGTTATGTTTGTGTGTCTGTAATTATTTGAACTATCTTTTATATAATTGTTTATTTTGTACATTATTTTTTATTCTGCTACTTAATTTCCATGCATCCTGAAATCATCACAGAGAAAAAGTGAGAGGATTCTTAGTTCAACACTCTTATATATGTATGTCCCAGTCATACATATAGATTAGTGTGTTGAGCCTAAGAATCCTTTCACTTCTTCCATTTCACTGATGCTTGCGGGATGCAATACACTTTGTACCTGAAGTTATTTGGTGTTATTATATTTGTTTCATGTTTATTTATGTAGATATCACTGTTCTTTTCTGTACATTATTTTTGTTGACATTAAATTTTCCATTGATAATCTTTGTGTTTTGTGTTCTCTCATTGAGTATCTTCATAGAACTCCCTATACTACGTTTCACCCAACCACCTTAACAATTCCAACAAAGTTTCGCGTTCAGCTTACCTTTCAAGGGCCTTGGACATGGAACACCATTATCAGAGAAACACTACAAAACAAGCTCCTTTAAACTGAACAATGTCTTCCGTCCCATATTGGTCCATTCAGACAGGTTTTACAGTGAATTCATTATAAACTTTGTACTCCATTATACTATAGGAAGTACATTGCTTTTCCCATAATTCCAGCTTCACTGTATTGTCATAAAACTGGTGATGTCCCAGTTGAGGGCTTTTCGATTTGATGGGACTGTGGCGTCCTTGCATTCACATTGTATTCACATTAGGTTAGTTTCACTTATTTACTTCCCTTATTTTCGAAATATGTATACTTGTCTTCCTTTTGTCAAAATATCAATGAATAACACGAGTTGGCAATTCTGTGCAGCTTGCAAATGATATTGAGAGGGTGCCCTCAACTGATTCTACCTGATAAATGAACTCTTGCATGATCATCAAATTCCCTTTGTCGAGCAAGAGTGTCCTCACCGACCATTTCAACCTTTCTTTTGCAATTTCCTCAGCAATATTTCACAAAACTCTGTCCGTTCATCCGGTCCACTCAATGCACTGAGGAGCGACAGCGACATTGACGCTATTTTTTTCATTGCTATCGTACTTGTTGTAACCTAGTCCACTGTGATTAACCTTGAAAATACTTCTGTGAATGTGTATCATGAGTGCATTGATCATCATGCATTGGACCGGCATCTATATTGAGATTACATGGGCGTTTATCAAAAGCCTGGCCAGCATAAGGATTGAAGTACCTAGTGGATACTCCAAACTCAGTATTTTGGTCACCTTTTTTTATAACTGCTTTAAAACAAAGGTTACAAATGGAGATCGGTGCCCAACTCTAGGAATAGTACATAGATCAAGAATGGGAAGCTACTTTTCAAATTGTATGACATATACAAATGGTCACACACTTCATGAAGATAATTCCGTTTGAAATCTATCAATGATAAAATGTTCAACACTAAGTCTATCAGATAGATGGTAAGTGTACTATAGACTTAAATCACAAGCACAACAAACTGTCAATATTCTGTACCGGTGCACCTATGGCAAGAGAAGAGTAAAAATTTGATGACAAGTAATATCAGAGTGAGACTTGAGAGGACACCAATCGGTATGTATTAGGGAGACAGTGCTGTGACAAAGAAGGTCCGATCAAACCAAACACTCAACGCAGTCACTATTATAGGAAGATCAAAATATGTGCATAGAATAGTCAAGTTAGCTGGAGTAAATTTTCTAGATGGCCTAATTATGAAAAAAGCAAATTATTATTAACGTGCTGGCGAGGCCCAACAAAACTGAATACAATGTTACACTTGTGACTTTTGGTAGTTTTATATCATAGCAAGTTTCGTCAACTTTCGTCAAGTCAATCCAGATATACCGGTATATCCCTGATTAGGAAAGTTCATTAAATATGCAAAATAGGAATTGGCTGAAGTAAAACCCCTTAATGACTTTCAATACTTTTTTATCATAGGATCTTACATGTATATAGCAAATTTTGCAAACTTCGGTCAAGTCAATCGGGATATACAGTATAGCCCTAAATAGGAAAGTTCAATAAATATGCAAATTAGGTATCGGCTAAAGTAAAAATGCTGATGACTTTCAATAATGTTTCATCAATTTTGATCTAGTAAATTTAGAAATATATCCCTAATTAGGAAAGTTCATCAAATTCACAAATTAGCCAATTAACTTTCATGGCCGTCATGGCGGATAAATCCTTGTGTGATCAACATTTTTAGCAAATGTCATCCAATTCTGTGCAGTCATTCTCAATGTATGTCTGTTTGAGAATTCTTAAATATAGCTTCATTACAAAAATTCATTAAATATACAAATGAGATTTAATCAAGCCAAACCCACTAAATTTCCAGTATGGTTATGCTTTAGGGTAATAAGTGCATGTGCAAAGTCACATCAAATTTGATCAAATTGTTCTTAAGATATGGCCTAATTATAAAATTCATTAAAAATATGCTAATGAGTAATTAATGAAGAAGCCATATCCAGCAAAATCTAATCAGATCTATATCTTATCATGACAATGCTACAGACTAAATTACATGACATTGGACCAAACAGTTCTAAAGTTACGAGTGGAACGGACCGGACAGATAAACGGATGGACAGACAAACAGACAGACAGGCTGACAGACACACACACATAGGACACCTTAGGCACTTTGTGCCACGGTGTCCAACAACAATGCCTATATACTAGTATATCTACACTTGTTTTCACTAATAAAGTTCTTTGAAATATTGGCACAAGACCACTAATTCAATTCCGACACAGTTCGGAAGAAAAATAGTGCAGACCTTGTAGTTTTGATACCTGCATACATGCTTGTTTAATTTGAACTTGATCTTGAATTATTTTTTTAAAGGTATTTTTCTCCTTGAATCAAAATGCAGACTGTTGTGAATAGTGGCTGAAGCATTCTATAGTAATATGTCGAGTTCTAAGGCCCATTGTATTAATAACAATCAGCCTGAATTTTGTGAAAAATACCACTGAGGGCGCTATTTTCATTGCTATATCAAAATTACTGTGGACTTGTCCACACGAAAATTCATCAGTAGTCAAGCTGACATTGACCCAACACCTGTCAAGAGGATTTGTGCCGCTAAATGTTTTAAAATAGGAAAATTTACCTCAACGCCACTGTGGTGGCCTAGGGAAATTAATTAGTGGTCTTGTGCCTAAGAGTCACATGGCAAACATTTTGCTAAAATCGGTTTTTCCTCTCTTTAGCAAAACAAGCTGCCCAATGTATGGTTGGAATTTATGCATTGGACAAGCCTAAGCAAGACAAAAAAAAACAAAGCCCACTGCATAAAAATCCGATAATTCAGATAAATTAACATTAATGAGTTGCCTGTATTATAGTATAATACACGTGAATTCACATGAATCCACATGAATACAGGCTTGCTGAATACAAAAATGGATTCTTGACTGTATTCATCTGTATATGCACTCTTCAGCTAAAATACAGGCAATAATCCATGTTAATACAGTAAGTATTATAGGGTTTTTATGCAGTGGCCATATAAAGGAAACCCCAGGCAAGGATTTAAAGGTATTACCAATACTTGTCAATGCACAGATTTCAACTGGAAATCATGCAGCATGTTTGCTAAAGGGAGGAAAAAACGATTTGGAAGGTTCAGCAAAATACTTGTCACGTAAATAATATGCAAATAATGGCTATGTCCTGTGCATGGTCGGATTTCAAATATCAGGGCTTTAAAAAATACATATTTTATTGGGGATTGGGACTTCTACTGTATAACTGAGAAAAAACTAAAAATCAGAAAGTGTCTATTTCGTATGTAGCTACCTTAAAGGGTAGAAAAAATCATATTCACTAATTCAGTGATCATGTCTGTGAATAAGCAGAAGGTCAACAAATTAATGTTTGTGAATAAGCAGAAGGTCAACAAATTACTATATCATATCAGTGAATATCATGCCGGTGGAGTCAAGGACTGAGATGGACCGAAACGGTCATGCTGTCCTATTAACCCCAAAACGACGAAGTTATGTTGTCATTGCTTCAGGCTAGGCATTCCTGCATGTATATTGGTTTCGTGTTTTTCTATACCAGTCAAGCATTTGATTGTACGTGAAATTCTCCAAACTTCTTAGAAGGCTTTACTTTTGAACTAGGTCATCAATAAACATGACAAGCTGAGAGTTCAACTGTACTTTTGACAGAAACCCTAAACTCTTCACAATTGTCATTGTTAGTGAGACATTTTTACGTCTCATCTGGAGATGTTCAAAAACTGCCCTTTAATTTTGAAATATCATGCTTTTCGAAGCCCGGTGATTACATGTTGTGTTTCTGCATATTTTGTCTGTTAGGCCTCGGTCACGCCACAAAATTGTGAATGTGGAGTAAAAAGCAGAGCAGTCTGTTTTGTTGCAGTCAGGTTGGCATCTTTAGTAAGTTAGTCGTCCGAAATGACATCATATGACCTTGAGACAATGGATTAGCATGAGTTTCTCATGCGGGAGACAAGGCAAGACAAGGCGTCCGTTCAGAAACATGCGCTTGTGTTCGTTGTCACTTTTCTTGATTGATGTAATTCTCCAACCTATTAGAAAGATTTATTTTTAATCTAGGTACAATATAACAGCAAGAGGATAGATTGTGACCTCAGCAAGACACAAACAAGTAAACTCTTCACAATTGCAATGAAGCGACATTTCATCACGGGTACAGCCATTGTACCTTAGAAAACAAATCATCAGCAAAACACTGCGCTTGTACACCCCGTTTAAGTATACATTTTCTGAAAGTCCGTATATTGATGGAAGATGCCACATGTTTTTGCAATCATTTAACTAGGGCTTTCAATACAGTAAAAAATGTTGTTTTCTTTCACCTGTATTCTAGGAATCTACACGTACACGCTGTTTCAGTTTTCAATGTATGTGTCAAAGACAAGTATAGCTGAAGTGTAGCAGAAGCCATATTGAGTATTAATGATAACATCAATCTGGCTTTGATGCACTGCTATCTGGAGTGATAAACATGGACAATATTGTATGTCTGACGGTTTCTTGAAAGAAAAAGAAGTTGTGAAATAGTCCAAAGCTTGGTAGGTAAGGCCTGTTAAAAAGATTTTGTTTTTCTGCTGGCTAACAATGAAGCGTTGTAAACTGAGTTCCTTGTGAAATATCTCTTGTAAGGTGAATTGTTATCACGCGACTGCATATTCTTCTAGCTCAAACATATTGACTGCTTTTTTATTTGGTTTAAAGGACAGAAAAGTCATATTCTCCGATTCAATGATTATGTCTGTGAATAAGCAGAATGTCAACGAATTACTGGTGTCATATCAATGAATATCACACCGGTGGAGTCAAGGACTCAGATTGACCGAAAAAGGTCATGCGGTCCTATCCACCCGAAACGGCGAAGGTATGTTGTCATTGCCCCAAATTAGGCATTCCTGCATGTATATGGGTTTATTTTTTTTCTATACCAGTCACACATTTGATTGTCAGTGAAATTCTTTGAAGGCTGTACTTTTAACTAGGTCATCTATGTCATCAATAAACATGACAAGCTGAGAGTTCAACTGTAGTTTGACAGAAACCACTAACCTCTTCACGAGTGTAATTATTAATGAGATATGTTAACGTCTCATCTGAAGATGTTCAAAAACTGCCCTTTAAGTTTAACTCATGAAATACTTGCATCGATGTCAGGAACTACTGCTTCTTCCCTCAACTCAAACTTTTGTGAGTGATTTGTAACTTGTGTATACTTTGTTTAGCATATTATTCACTGACAGGCGTATACACGTTTATCAGCTAGTCTACAATTGTTTATGAGAAAGTTATTACTACAGCAGTGTTATTAGAAAATTTTAAGTCTGAAATGTCATGCTTTTCAAAACTCGATGATTACATGTTGTGTTTCTGCATATTTTGTCAGTTAAGCCTCGGTCGCTCCATAAAATTGTGAATGTGGAGTAAAAAGCAGAACAGTCTGTTTGTTACAGTCAGGTTGGCATCTTTAGAAAGTTAGTCGTCCGCAATGACATCAGATGACCTTGAGACAATAGATCAGCATGAGTTTCCCATGCGGGAGACAAGAAAAGACAAGGGGTCCGTTCACAAACATGTGTTTGTGTTTTCATTGTCACTTTTCTTGATTATGGATGTAATTCTCCCAACCTATCTCCTACTAAGATCATGTAGCATGTTTCCATGTTGCTAATCATTTTAACATTTCTGATATTTTAAAAACAACATGGATACACATAATAGAGTGAATAAATCTAAAAATACGATTGTTAACGGACAACTGTCATTTACGGAAAATGCGTTTATTTACTGTCTGTTTAAAGTATGAAATATGAATATTATTATAAAATCGGACTGTCATTTCTTTAGGGTTTGCAGAACAAAAATGAAGTTCAACCTTCATCAATTACCAACCCGATAATTTAATAATTTTCATATTTTTTAACTCTCCATATATTTTGCATAGACAATAAATGCCTTCTCCGCCTGCACAAGTGTGTCACAGATCTTCATTTAATTCGCTGGCCAGAACTTGTTAGGATCTTGTAAGTTCAAAAACTCCTTTTTACAAATATATCACCAATAATTATTCTATTTATGTACAGTTCTAGGATTTTACTAGGAATCTACACGCTATATCAGTTTCAAACATGTCAAAGACAAATATATCTGAATTGTGGCAGAAGCCATATTGAGTATTAATGCTAGCATCTATGTGGCTTTGATTCACTGTTACTACAGTGATTAACATGGGCAGTTTTGCATGTCTGCGGTTTCGAGAAAAAAGGGAAGTTGTGAAATGGACCAAAGCTGGGTCGGTCAGGCCTGTTGGAAAGTTTGTTTTGCTGCTGGCTAACAATGAAGCGTTGTAAACTGTCACTTCACCCTGTAAAATATCTCTAGTAAGGAGAATTGTTATTACACGGCTGCATTTTTCTTCTAGCTCAAACATACTAACTGCTTTTTAGTTTGCTTTAACTGTCAGAAAAGTCATATTCACTAATTCGATTATTATGTCTGTGAATAAGCAGAAGGTCAACAAATTACTGGTGTCATATCAGTGAATATCACGCCGGTGAAGTCAAGGACTCAGATAGACTGAAAAGGTCATGCTGTCCTATCCACCCAAAAACAGCGAAGGTATGTTGCCATTGCCCCAAGCTAAGCATTCCTGCATGTATATGGGTTTGGTGTTTTTCTATACCAGTCACACATTTGATTGTCCTTAAAATTCTGCAAACTTCTCAAAAGGCTGTACTTTTAACTACGTCATCAATAAACATGACAAGCTGAGAGTTCAACTGTAGTTTGACAGAAACCACTAACATCTTCACAATTGTAATTATTAGTGAGATATTGTTACGTCTCATCTAGAGATGTTCAAATCTGCCCTTTAAGTTTAACTCATGAAATCCTCGCATCGATGTCAGCAACCACTGCTTATTACTTCTACTTAAACTTTTGTAAGTGATTTGCAACTTGTGTATACTTTGTTTAGAATATTATTCAGGCGTATACAAATTTATCGGCTTGTCTACAATTGTTTATGTGAAAGATTACTATTGCAGTATTATTAGACAATTTAATTTTGAAATTTCATGCTTTTCAAAACTCGATAATTACATGTTTTATTTCTGCATATTTTGTCAGTTAAGCCTCGGTCACTCCACAAAATTGTGAATGTGGAGTGAAAGCAGAACAGTCTGTTTAGTCACAGTCAGGTTGGCATCTTTAGAAAGTTAGTCGTCCGCAATGACATCAGATGACCTTGAGACAATAGATCAGCATGAGTTTCCCATGCGGGAGACAAGACAAATAAGGCGTCCGTTCACAAACATGTGTTTGTGTTTTTGTTGTCACTTTTCTTGATTATTGATGTAATTCTCCCAACCTATAAGAAAGCTTTATTTTAATCTAGGTAAAATATAACAGCAAGAGAATGGATTGTGACCTCGGCAAGATAAACAAACAAGTAAAACTCTTCACAATTACAATGGAGAGACATTTCATCACAGGTCCAGCTATTGTACCTTAGAAAACGAATCACCTGCAAACACTGAGCTTGTACACCCCACTTAAGTATACATTTTCTGAAAGTCCATATAGTGATGAATGATGCCATATATATTTTGCTTTCAATACAGTAAAAATGTTGTTTTCTTGCACCTGTACAAATGCTACTGACTTTCTTTTTGAAATTTGTGTAATCAAAAACTTAAGAGTCCATAGAAATAGCGCTAGCTGCAACTGATAAAGACAATCTTAGATGAAACCCCCATATACATAGAGATATCTCATTTGAACTTAGAGACTGGACAAAAATTAGAGGGTGGGATTACAAATGACACTGCCTGAAAAATAATGGCCTTTTAAAAGAGAGAACTCACTCTCCCCTTTACAAAAAATGGTGACTCTTCCCTGCATTCAACAGCTCACATAAATACATCGCGATTGACGTATGATTTTCATTTGACCATTGATCTTTTCAAGAATTCGATTTAACCTTTACAAATGATCACTTTTATGCAACGTTTCAAGTCGATGAAAAAAGATCACGTTTCACGAAAAATGATTATCAGTACAATTTGCTGTTTCAAATTAAAGAGTATGAAATATTTGGGGATGGACCATCTGATTTCTTGGGATGAGGCTGGAGGATTTTTGAAAAAAACATTTTTGGTGGCCATTTATAGGAAAATAGGAAACGAAATATTTGTCTTCCCAGTGGCATAGAAAATAAATTTTTCCATGTACCAAGAGATGTTAAACTCTGTCTTCATTAGTCTCTGGACCTGTTGCTTATGGAAGTTAAGTATGGCAAAGCTTTCACAGGTTGGTTTATGATTAAGTTTGTTTATATACGTTTGAACATTCATTTTGTCAGAAATATTGATATTTTTTTGTACACAGTATTTATGAGTTTTTTTCATTCATCACATAATTTGCTACCTGTGTGAATTTTTAAGCAGACTTTGAACATGATTGAGTTCCAATCAATAGGATTATTTGCTTGGTTTGCACTTATTTGGTTTAGTATATTTTATTTGGTTTATACAAAATGTCGAACTCCGGGAAAGGCAAATTGTACAACAGACGACATTATCTCATCGAAGTCCACTCAGTGGCGTTTGGGGTCAAGACCTCTCGTCAGCTTTGAGCTGGCCAATCACATGTTAGGAATGGAGACTAGTCAAACGTCACCGACGAAAACACGAAGACGGCAAAAATTATTTTGATCAAGGCAAATATTACTACTTCTTCTTCTACTACTGATAATAATGATAATATCAATAAATGTAGTTATAATGGTAATTCCTAATGATTAAATGATATAATATCTTCAAAAAGGATATTACATGAAAGAAATTGAATAATCGGCATATTTATTGCTGAATACATTTGCTCCAGAGAGACAGAGAGGTGATGGTAATTGGTCATTTGACGAGATTTACCACAATGCGAAACAAATATAATTATGTCAATTGTCCAGGGTTCATATACAAATATCGCAAGTTTTATATCGAGAAAACAGCATTCACTGTTTTGACATGAACATTTTCTGTGAAATTCCAAAATTAAATTTCTTCTACATATGTGCACTTGTAAACACCCCATGCTAATCAAGTACATTTATATCAGTTATGAAATTTATATAGATGCAAAGATATTGCAAGTTTTATATGGAAAATTCGCGATCGTAGTTTTCTCAAGAATACCAGGTATCACCATTATCAATGAAATCCAAATATCATTTTTTGTACACACAGACACTTTTTTACCTGCCACTTCAAGCAAATTACATTTTCATTATCACACATAGAAATGTAAAAATATAGCTTGTTTTTGCGGGGAAAATGTTAATAGTTTGCCTAATAGACTCTCATTTATTATGATTTTATATTTTTGGACGGAACACTATATCAGCCACATTATGCCTTCCTTGGCGGGGACTTCAAAATTATAGTTAGTTAGAAGGGAGGGACCTGCAGACATAGTGACTTTGTTAGGGAATATTTTAAAAAAAACCTGAGAACTCTTTTTTGCCCCCCCCCTTTCAAGATGTGTTTGAGAATGTAGCCTAAATAATATTTGAAATTCAAAATGGCGATAGTTCTATGGTGAAAAAGAAAATTTCGAAAAACTAAGTCAGTGAAAAGTTATCGTACACCAAGAGATTTAAACTGAGCCTCCACAAGTGGTAGAACAGAAAAGAATTGTTAAAGTTTGAGAGTCCGGATATGTGTCCCCGAGATGCGTTCCAATGTACTAGCTTAAGTCTACCTGTAACAATGATTCTGTCACTATGTATTATATCCTTATTCTCTGCAAGGCATATTGAATGTATTAAGGGGGAGTGATTTCTCTTCGAAATGGATCAAGGATTTCTTCAATATCAAATCCAACCAAATTTGTTTGTAAAGTGTATTGTTAGACGCCCACAGGGCTTACCTCATTTCGTTTCCAAAACCCTGCCATGCAGACATTCATTTACTTTAATAAACAAAACATTAAATGTAAAATAAATGCAGAACAACACGCACACTCTGCCAAAATGTATTTGACTATAGATCTTGGAGAGTTTCGGTTACACATAACACGGTTGGTGGTCATTTTAAATTTCAAATTTTGGTAAATATTAGAAGATATGTTTCTGTTTTGTACCAAAAATCTTGACTGTGGACCCAAATTGTTTTTTGAATGAAAAGACAATGGTTGAAGAGTCTGCTTAAGGAAAATTTGAGCAAAGGTTTTGGTCTTTCATTTTCGAGTTGCTAACCGCCAATTAATATTTCTTATCTTTCGATGTTTCCTTCTTTTTGAGTGTTCCTTTGCAAAATGAATTCTGAAATTATTTTCCCCTTCCTTAGCAGTAGTATGTTCCAAATAGATTTTAGCGTGTAGCTCTTTTATACATTTGGATCTCCTACAATGAACATGTAACATTTTCCTGTTGCTAATTGTTTTAACATTTCTGACATTTTAATAACAACATGGATACACATAATAGAGTGTATGAATTTAAAAATATGATTGTTTCAGTACAACTGTCACTTATAGAAAATGCATTTATTTATTGTCTGTTTAAAGTATTAAATACGAATGTGATAAAATCGGAATGTTATTTGATCAAGTATTGCAGAACAAAAATGAAGTTCAACCTTCATCAATTACCAATCTGATAATTTAATAATTTTCATATTTTATAACTGTTCATCTATTTTCATAGATAATAAATGCCTTCTCAGCCTGTACAAGTGTGTCACAGATCTTCATTTAATTTGCAGGTCAGAACTTGTCAGGATCTTGTAAGTTCAAAAACTCCTTTTAACAAATATATCACCAATAATTATTGTATTGTGTACTGTTGTAGGATTTTACTAGGAATCTACACGCTATATAAGTTTCTGATGTTTCATAGACAAGTATAACTGAAGTGTTGCAGCAGCCATATTGAGTATTAATGTTAGCATCTATGTGGCTTTAATGCACTGCTATCTGCAGTGATAAACATGGACAGTTTTGAATGTCTAACGGTTTCGTGAAAAAAGGAAGTTGTGAAATGGACCATAGCTTGGTCGGTCAGGTTGTTGAAAAGATGATGTTTTTTGCTGTTGCCTAACAATCAAACGATTTAAACTGACTTCCCCGTGAAATACCTCTGATAAGGTGAATTGTTATTACAGGGCTGCATATTTCTTCTGGCTCAAACATACTAACTGCTTTTTATTTTGCTTTAACTGTCAGAAAAGTCATATTCACTAATTCGATTATTATGTCTGTGAATAAGCAGAAGGTCAACAAATTACTGTTGTCATATCAGTGAATATCACGCCGGTGGAGTCAAGGACTCAATAGACCGAAAAGGTCATGCTGTCCTATCCACCCAAAACGGCGAAGGTATGTTGCCATTCCCCCAAGCTAAGCATTCCTGCATGTATATGGGTTTGGTGTTTTTCTATATACCAGTCACACATTTGATTGTCATTAAAATTCTCCAAAATTTTCAGAAGTCTGTACTTTAAACTAGGTCCTCAATAAAGATGACCAGCTGAGAATTCAACTGTAGTTTGACAGAAATAAGTAAATCTTTACAATTGTCATTATTAGTGAGACGTCTCATCTGGAGATGTTAAAAAACTGCCCTTTAAGTTTAATTCATTAAATCCTTGCATCAATGATAGGACCACTGCTTATTACCTCTATTTAAACTTTTGTAAGTGATTTGCAGCTTGTGTATAACTTGTTTAGCATATTATTCACTGACAGGCTTATACAAGTTTATCGACTTGTCTACATTTGTTTATGAGAGAGTTATTACTATCGCAGTATTATTAGAAAATTTAATTTTGAAATTTCATGCTTTTCAAAACTCGATGATTACATGTTGTGTTTCTGCATATTTTGTCATTTAAGCCTCGGTCACTCCGCAAAATTATGAATGTGGAGTAAATAGCAGAACAGCCTGTTTTGTTACAGTCAGGTTGGCATCTTTAGAAAGTTAGTCACTCGACATGAAAAGAGTTGACCTTGAGACAATAGATCAGCATGAGTTTCCCATGTGCGGGAGACAAGACAAGAAAATGCGTCCGTTCACAAACATGTGTTTGTGTTTTTGTTGTCACTTTTCTTGATTATTGATGTAATTTTCCCAACATATAAGAGAGCTTTATTTTTAATCTAGGTTAAATATAACAGCAAGAGGATAGATTGTGACCTCAGTAAGACACAAACAAGTAAAACTCTTCGTCACAATTACAATGGAGAGACATTTCATCACGGGTCAGCTATTGTACCTTTGAAAACAAATCATCTGCAAAACACTGCTCTTGTACACCCTGTTTAATACATTTTCTGAGAGTCCGTACATTGATGAATGATGCCACATGTATTTTGCAATCATTTAACTAGGGCTTTCAATACAGTAAAAAATGTTGTTTTCTTTCACCTGTATTCTAGGAATCTACACGTACACGCTGTTTCAGTTTTCAATGTATGTGTCAAAGACAAGTATAGCTGAAGTGTAGCAGAAGCCATATTGAGTATTAATGATAAACATCAATCTGGCTTTGATGCACTGCTATCTGGAGTGATAAACATGGACAATATTGTATGTCTGACGGTTTCTTGAAAGAAAAAAGAAGTTGTGAAATAGTCCAAAGCTTGGTAGGTAAGGCCTGTTAAAAAGATTTTGTTTTTTCTGCTGGCTAACAATGAAGCGTTGTAAACTGAGTTCCTTGTGAAATATCTCTTGTAAGTGAATTGTTATCACGCGACTGCATATTCTTCTAGCTCAAACATATTGACTGCTTTTTATTTGGTTTAAAGGACAGAAAAGTCATATTCTCCGATTCAATGATTATGTCTGTGAATAAGCAGAATGTCAACGAATTACTGGTGTCATATCAATGAATATCACACCGGTGGAGTCAAGGACTCAGATTGACCGAAAAAGGTCATGCGGTCCTATCCACCCGAAACGGCGAAGGTATGTTGTCATTGCCCCAAGTTAGGCATTCCTGCATGTATATGGGTTTAGTGTTTTTTCTATACCAGTCACACATTTGATTGTCAGTGAAATTCTTTGAAGGCTGTACTTTTAACAAGGTCATCTATGTCATCAATAAACATGACAAGCTGAGAGTTCAACTGTAGTTTGACAGAACCACTAACCTCTTCACGAGTGTAATTATTAATGAGATATGTTAACGTCTCATCTGAAGATGTTCAAAAACTGCCCTTTAAGTTTAACTCATGAAATACTTGCATCGATGTCAGGAACTACTGCTTCTTCCCTCAATCAAACTTTTGTGAGTGATTTGTAACTTGTGTATACTTTTTTTGTTTAGCATATTATCACATGAACTGGCCCGAATTCCCACCTGTATGACGTAGAACAGGACGGATAAGAAATCCGAATTACCCCTGTTGTACGTCATCAACCGGAACTTTTTTTGCATGGTACCGTTCATGGTACCGTTCATGCGGGGTCGCGACGTGAACATAGACCGATTTGTCGTGATCGATGCCGTGCTCTCATGACACTTTTACAAAAAGGTGACCGATAAATCCACAAATGGACACATAGAAGGCATGTCCAGCGAACTTTCGAGTCGCTAAAACTATAGCTGTTCCCGAGAGTCAAATGGGGATACCGCCGATCGTTTTATTTTCATGGCTTAGCTTAGTAACGTCGCTGCGCCAGTCGAGTCGCGTCGTAAGGCTCAATGTTGACGTCGTACCTGGCGATCCCGGTTGGCGATAAACCTGAAATCTACACCTCAACGGAAGTTCAACTAAATAAATGAGTACAGTATTATCTTCGGGAAAGCGACATAGGATGCTTTTAGCATAAAGTCATTCGACTAACAAAGATAAATTTCCTTCAACATACAAAAAAATCCGTAAATTCTCGCTCGGAATCAAACCTGTAGCGGCGTAAGGCTGTAGCGAAGGCATCAGCTGTTGAGCTGTGCAGTGCAGCGCTGTGGAATCCGATGTACTTCGAAAGTTGACTCAGACAACACTCAAAACAGAGTTGCCGTCAAGTAAAATTAGGATGTATCTACGGGTGAGATATGTGTCACTGCAAACATCAAAATCGGGATTTTTATCATATTTATTAACGAGTTGACACCGGCATGGCAGAGACCGGTGACGGCAGCGTTAACGTTGTGGGCATAAACATGCAATGAGGTACACTGTGTGTGTCATCGAACGAATCTTTCGCGCTCGCCACTGTCGTAAACTTGTGTGATATTTTGAAAAGCCACGGAATCTCTGAGAATGAGAATTACTATTTCGATCGTGTCATTGCATTTACTTCATAAATCCATTTGTAAATATTCTAAATAACTCTGAATACAATGGCTATCTGTAGCTAGCACGATGAAAGTTATGTCCACCGTACCGATGGCCGACTTGCCTTGGCATATCGTTACAGCGCGAGACAATGATTGACACGTTCACGTGACCGAATTCGTACGTTTGATTGGTGGAGATACCATTCGATGTATCCAATTTCAGCTTGATGGATTAATGAATGAAAGTATCTCCTGGGTGACGGACCGCTTTACTCTTTAAATGAAAGTAATACGCATAAGTAAAACACAAATCGCGACGAAATCATGCAATTTGTTACGATAATTTTGATCCATCTACACCAAAAGAAAAATAAGAAGACTGTTCATGTGATAAATATATAATCCCATGGTATTTTTCTCTGTTTGACGTCATCGTATACGAGTGTTTTTCGCGGAGCCGTACAACTTCGAGCCGAAGGGATGGGATTATATATAATTGTTCACTGACAGGCGTATACAAGTTTATCAGCTAGTCTACAATTGTTTATGAGAAAGTTATTACTATCGCAGTATTATTAGAAAATTTTAAGTCTGAAATGTCATGCTTTTCAAAACTCGATAATTACATGTTTTATTTCTGCATATTTTGTCAGTTAAGTCTCGGTCACTCCACAAAATTGTGAATGTGGAGGAAAAACCAGAACAGTCTGTTTTGTTACAGTCAGGTTGGCATCTTTAGAAAGTTAGTCAATCGAAATGACATCAGATGACCTTGAGACAATAGATCAGCATGAGTTTCCCATGCGGGAGGCAAGATAAGACAAGGCGTCCGTTCACAAATATGTGTTTATGTTTTTTGTTACTTTTCTTGATTATGGATGTAATTCTCCTATCTCCTACTAAGAACATGTAGCAGTTTCCAAGTTGCTAATTATTTTAACGTTTCTGACATTTTAAAACAACATGGATACACATAATAGAGCGAATAAATCTAAAAATATGATTGTTTACGTACAATTGTCACTCATGGAAAATGCGTTTATTTACTGTCTGTTAAAGTATTAAATATGAATATTATTATAAAATCGGACTTTTATTTCTTTAGGGTTTGCAGAACAAAAATGAAGTTCAACCTTCATCAATTACTAACCTGATAATTTAATAATTTTCATATTTTATAACTCTCCATACATTTTGCATAGACAATAAATGCCTTCTCCGCGTCTACAAGTGTGTCAAAGATCTCCATTTAATTCCCTGGTCAGAACTTGTCAGGATCTTGTAAGTTCTAATACTCTTTTTCCCAAATATATCTCCAATAATTATTCTATTGATGTACAGTTGTAGTATTTTACTAGGAATCTACACGCAATATCAGTTTCCAATGTGTCAAAGACAATATAACTGAATTTTGGCAGAAACCATATTGAGTATTAATGCTAGCATCTATGTGGCTTTGATGCACTGTTATCTGCAATGATAAACATGGACAGTTTTGCATGTCTGCGGTTTCGTGAAAAAAAGAGTTTGTAAATGAACCAAAGCTGGGTCGGACAGGCCTGTTGAAAAGTTGTTTTTGCTGCTGGCTAACAATGAAACATTGTCAACTGTCGTTCCCTGTGAAATTTCTCTAGTAAGGTGAATTGTTATCATTCGACTGCATATTTCTTCTAGCTCAAACATATTAACTGCTTTCTATTTGCTTTAAATGCCAGAAAAGTCATATTCACTGATTCAATGATTATTTCTGTGAATAAACAGAAGGTCAACAAATTAGTGGTGTCATATCAATGAATATCACGCCGTGGAGTCAGGACTCAGATAGACCGAAACGGTCATGCTGTCCTATCCACCCCAAACGGCGGAGGTATGTTGTCATATCCCCAAGCTAGGCATTCCTGCATGTACATAGGTTTGGTGTTTTTTCTATATTAGTCACACATTTGATTGTCAGTGAAATTTTCTCAAATTCTCAGAAATCTGTACTTTTAACTAGGTCATCAATAAACATGACAAGCTGAGAGTTCAACTGAAGTTTGACAGAAACCACTAACCTCTTCACGAGTGTAATTATTGATGAGATATGTTAACGTCTCATCTGAAGATGTTCAAAAACTGCCCTTTAAGTTTAACTCATGAAATCCTTGTATCAATGTCAGGAACCGCTGCTTATTCCCTCAACTTAAACTTTTGTGAGTGATTTGCAACTTGTGTTTACTTTGTTTAGCATATTATTCAGGCGTATACAAATTTATCGGCTAGTCTACAATTGTTTATGAGAAAGTTATTACTATTGCAGTATTATAAGAGAATTTTAATTTTGAAATGTCATGCTTTTCAAAACTCAATGATTACTTGTTGTGTTTCTGCATATTTTGTCTCGGTCACTCCATAAAATGGTGAATGTGGAGTAAAAACCAGAACAGTCTGTTTTGTTACAGTCAGTTTGGCATCTTTAGAAAGTTAGTCACCCGACATGACATCAGATGACTTTGAGACAATAGATGAGCATGAGTTTCCCACGGGGGAGACATGACAAGACACGGCGGCGTCCATTCACAAACATGTGTTTGTGTTTCTGTTGTCACTTTTCTTGATTACCAATGTATTTCTCCCAACCTATAAGAAAGGTTTATTTTTAATCTAGGTTAAATATAACAGCAAGAGGGTAGATTGTGACCTGAGCAGGAAATAAACAAGTAAAATTCTTCACAATTACAATGGAGATACATTTCATCACGGGTCCAGCTATTGTACCTTAGAAAACAAATCACCTCCAAAACACACAAGCTTGTACACCCCATTTAAGTATACATTTTCTGAAAGTCCATATACTGATGAATGATGCCGTATGTATTTTGGAATCTTTTAACTAGGGTTTCAATACAGTAAAAATGTTGTTTTCTTTCACCTTTACAAATGCTACTGACTTTCTTTTTGGAATTTGTGAATTCAAAGCTTAAGAGTCCATAGCAAATAGGTGCAATAGATAAAGAAAATCTTAGATGAAACCCCCATATACATACAGATATCTCATTGAACTTAGAGGCTGGACAAAAATTACAGGGTGGGGTTAAAAATGACACTGCCTGAAAAAATGACCTTTCAAAAGTGTTTGCAAGAGAGAAGTCACTCTCCCCTTTACAAAAAAATGGTGACTCTCCCCTGCATGCCACAGCTCACATAAATACATCGTGATTGATATATGATTTCTCGTTTGACCGTTGATCTTTTCAAGAATTTGGTTTAACCTTTACAAATAATCACATTTATGCAACGTTTCAAATCAATGAAAAAAATAACATTTCACGATAAATGATTATCAGCCTACTTCGAGTACAATTTGCTGTTCCAAATCAAAAGGGATGAAATATTTGAGGATGGACCATCTGATTTCTTGGGATGAAGGTGGTGGATATTTCGGAAAAAATTGTTTTCCGCCATTTATAAGGAAGTAGCATATGAAATATTTATCTTCCCGGTGGCATGGAAAAATTGTTTCCATGTACCAAGAGATGCTAAACTCTGTCTTCAGTAGTCTCTGGAGCGGTTGCCTACGGCATTTCAGTATGGCCAAGCTCTCATAGTTTGGTTTATGATTAAGTTTGTTTATATGAGTTTGAACATTCATTTTGTCAGAAATTTTGATGTATTTTTTGTACACAGTATAAATGAGTTTCTTTCATTCATCACATGATTTGGTACCTGTGAGAATTTTTTAAGCAAACTTTGAACATGATTGAGTTTTAAAACAATAGGAATATTTGCTCGGTTTGCACTTATTTGATTAGTATATTTTATTTGTTTTAAACAAAATGTCGAACTCCGGGAAAAGTAAATGTAATCAGATGGAAAAATCTCATCAAAGTCCACTCAATGGCGTTTAGGGTCATGACCTCTCGTAAGCTTTGAGCTGGCCAATCACATTATAGGAATGGAAACCAGTCAAAAGTCACCAACGAAAACATCAAGATAGCAAAATAATTTTGATCAAGGCAAATACTACTACTTCTACTTCTACTAGTGATAATAATGATAATACCAATAAATATAGTTATGATGGTATTGCCTAAAGACTTTATGATATAATATCTTAAAAAAGATATTAAATGAAAGAATTCAGTATTTAAAATCACAGGCTTCTCATTTGTTTCAGAATTTCTAAAGGACATTACGGGAAAGCTCCATTAACTTAGGAATACCCTACTTCCCTACTTAGTTATCAGAGGATCAATTTCACAGACCTGCCTTTCCTACAATGGCACTACAATGGCACCAGCTGGATAAGATAAACATAACAATGGAACATTCACACCTTGGGGGGGGGGATTAAAAGTCTTCTGTTTGTCACCCGAGTTGGTCAGCAAGGACCCGGGTTTCAGGTACCATGCAAGTTAATGCAGTCTTTCCCTAATGATATGAAGAAAAGGGCTGAGGTCTATTCGAAATCATACTATTGGAAAGTCATACCAATGAAAGATACTTATCTATATGGGAGCCCTACCAGTGTTGCATGAGACAAGAGTGCCACACATTGAATTGCAAAGAGGGACCAGCCGCCTTCTACTGTGAGGGGTGCTGCCCGTCAAGAACTATTCCAATCTGCTTTCACAACCTCAAGGGGTATGATTACTCTTTTATTATAAAAAAAGTTACATGAACTGGATGCCGCCGGCGGGGACCCTTCGGAACGCGCCGGTGGGGATGGCCCAGAGCCGAAAATCATAGCTAAAGGCCAATGGAGGATTATGTGTCTTATGAAACATTTATCTTTAGTGCCTCAATTGTTGATGGTGGGAAGTGGCCTAGTACTAAGAGGCAGACAGTTAAACGTTTCTTTTCGATAAAGTTTATGGACAGTGCCCAATTTATGTCTGGATCGCTTGCAAAGTTGGCAAGGACTGTGCCAGAGGATGGGTGGGCGGCAGTACCGCTTCGCATCCAGAGATTCAGCGTGCGAAAGGTTTCTTCCCCTATGAGTACTTAGATTCTCCCGAGAGATTTTGAAGAAGGGAGTCTCCCAGAGAGACCGGTGTTATAGCGAACTGATGGAAGAAGGGATTTTGGAGTCCAAATATGAACATGCATTGAAGGTGTGGGACAAAGTGGGATGCCGGACTCTGAAAGATTATATGAAATTCTATTGTGAGACCGATGTCTTCCTTCTTGCGAATATATTCGAAAATTTCCGTGACACATGTTTAGAAGGACATAGCTAGACCCGGCACACTATATGTCAGTGCTTGGCCTGACATGGGATGCTATGTTAATTTACACGGGCATTAAGTTTAAACTCATACAGGATGCTGAGCAGATGACTTTCATACAGAGGGGGATTCTAGGTGGTATCAGTCAGTGTAATATTCATTACTTACAAACAACGACTCCCAATTTGGCTTATGCCACCGCAGCCGCCACTGGCGCGCATTGGGACCTGGAGGAGCCACTGAACGAAATAAAATATCTTGATGCTAACAATCTCTATGGATGGGCAATGAGTCAACCAATGCCAGTGGGGGAGGAAGCTTCATTGGATGATGATGGAAGAGTGTCGCGAATGGTCTGCTCAGGAAGGCAGGGCAGCCTTGGATTGGGGCACCAGTGACAGATTTCCACCCTGCTTTCTAGAAGTAGACCTAGAATACCCGGTCAAATTTCATGAAGAACATAGTGATCTACCTCTTGCGCCGCACCACTATGATTTCTGCGCCAGGGCATTCGAATGATCATGAGTGTCATGGACAGAGAGAAATATGTCTTACATTACAGGTTGCTGGAATTCTATCTTTGAATGGGGATGCGACTTAAGAAGATTCATCGGGCGCTTGCCTTCTTAGAGGAACCATGTCTTGCTGAATATATTGACTTTAACACTAAAATGAGGGCAAAGGGGAGAAGCGACTTTGAAAAGAATTTCTATAAGCTGATGAATAATGCAATGTTCAGCAAGACAATAGAAGATGTTCGAAAGTACAGAGACTTTAAATTTGTGGTGGGTAGTTGTAAAAAAATTCAGAAGTAAAATCCAAAGATAAAACATCAAACTCATATAACTAGGGAAGAGAATGGTGATTTCTGCGACAGTGTCTGCTGTGAATTGAAATGGATGAACATCGATATGTAAAGCCGGCTTTCATTGGCGCTGCAGTACTCGAACCTTCTAAGCTGCTTATTTATGACACGCATTACAAATTACTTTCGAAAGCGATTCCCTGAAATACGATTAGCCTACATAGATACTGATAGTTTCATATATAGTGTGCCTCTCTCCTCTCCTGATACGACTTTCAATGAAATAGTTCAGGAAGACATGGAACGGAATGGTAAGGAATCAATATATGATACTAGTGGGATGGCCACCCCGATTTCCCAAAGATTAAACAAAAAGATGATAGGCAAATTTAAAGATGAATTGAATGGAGAACCTTTTCTTGCTTTTGTCGGCATTCATTCGAAAGTGTATGCTTTTCGGACTCAAAAAATAAGGGTATAAAAGATGTCTTTGTTCATAAACATCTAAACTTTGAAGTCTATAAGGATCTGTTTGAAACTGGGAAGGAACCGGAGGAGGCACATTTTGCACAGTTTCGTTCGAAAAGCCGGTGAAATCCGGAGTGAAAGGCGTAGTAAAATCATGCTGGCGGCCAATGACATCAAACGTGTACAGTTATATGATCCAGACATGGGCGAATGGCTGGCAGAAACTAGGCCAATAGAGTGGGCCGGCAGCCAAGCAGCTAATGCGCAAGCTTTAAAATAGTATAGACTTTAATCTACTCTTCTCAACAGAGACCATTGCATCACTTATAACATAAACCTGAGCAAATATTTTATCATTGTGATCTCTGTCGTCGGTGCCCTAGACTGATGTATCTTTTTTGGATTTCAAGTTGTACACCATCTTTTGTATTAATTACTCTTAGTCCATTTCCATGAAATTCGATATCTTTAAAGCTAATAGGAATACGATGGTTTCGACCGGGCTCGAACCCACAACGCACGGCACCAAATCACCTAGCGCAGAGGCCAACAGACAAAACTGCTCAGCTAAATCCTCAATCTCAAAGAAGATTGGTTCAATAACCAAGCTTAGGATGTTACAATTCTGACTGCGCCCAGAATCGATTCTTCAAATAATCGACTCTACATCCATATTAATTTCGCATCAATCTTTATCTTCTGCAAAATACTAGCATGTTTCGGACCAGAAATGTCTTGGTATCAGCTTCTGTGCATATATTTTATTTGCAATACCCTCAATAGCGACAGAAACAGATTCAATGTTCAGATTTAAAAAAAAATTCGCTATTCAGTTCTGACTGATTCTGATCTTAAATGAAGAGTAGCAGACGTGGTACATTAACATTTTCATTGATAATCGTGTCCGATTCATTCAATAGGATTGTTCTAAAGTGCTGGACATGTTCATAGAGAAAGGTCCTACCATTGTTGTAATACCTGGCTATATCTCTCCCGAGGACATCATCCTTAAGCGTTTCATACTCCATCCGAATGTTTGCCAATTTATAACTGGAGTACCACCGGCTGTACCACTAAAATTAATTGGCAAGCGTAAGCGTAATTTTCCATTCTATATGATTACCTAACACCGTTGGATAAGTAACCCCATGACCTGTGATAAAGGGATGGGTCAATTGAATAGCATATTTCGTTATATATATGTTAAGAAGTAAATTATTGTCAGTGACTGTGACATCTTTATCGTTTGCACCTCTTCTTAATTTTCTTAGTTCTCATTCTGAATTCCGTAAAGTGTCATGTTTGTTCTCTCCTTTTTATTTTCGTAGAGGTCATGATAACATTCAATAAGTGGTAGTTACTCAAAATCGAGAAGTATCTGCCTCTCAATTTGAGGACCATGTGCTTGATTAAATTTTTCAAAACATTTTGAACTACTCGGTTATTTCCGTGACCCGTTACTACGAGATCAAAAACCAGGTCGAAAGTATCTGGTACTAAAACTACTCCACTTTCCAACTTTGGACATTGTATGTAAAGTGTCTCCCCTGGCTGTGCCTGACTTGGATTATAAGTAACCACATGGTGGCTCCTTTCTGCCTTCTTTCCTGCAGTTTTTGGCTACTGAAAGTCTGTAACAATGATCGATTGTACTGCATGTTGTTTTCGTGTATTGTGTCTAGTAAGTCAGAAGAAAAAAATTTCACATCTTCACATAAATATTCCATCTGACTGAAATATAAAGCAGTTACCTGTGTCACGAATAAGTCGAAGAACTAATATTCTTGTAAATGATGAGTCTCCTGATCATCTTTAAGTTACGAATCCTGAACACGGCTAGGAATTCTAGACGCTTAAAGAAGTTACACTGGCAAAATGCTTGATATACAACAATATATACACATATACTGATTCTGTACATGTGTCAAATACATTCAGTATACAGTACGTATGCTAATAAAATGCAAAACTACAGTGTACACTTAGTGTGCAAACATCTGCATTACGTATACTCATGAGCTGCATAGAAATACGCTACGCATATCAACGTATTGGAATGTTCCATATACAAAGATATACGCTGCATATGCAATTAGTATTCTGTTCCATATACATCAATATACATAAATATGCTAAGCGCATATCAGCATTTTGTATAGTGTTAGTCTTTTGACTTTCCTTGATGAAGCTAATATGTTATGATATAGGTTATCATCTTTGAGTCTCACACCTGGATTTGCTCGAAGGATATGTCGATTTACCCGCCAGAGTTTACACCATTCCAATTCGACAGAGAAACCAAAGAGGTCTTTATTTTTAGAAAGAAACTTTGCAATATTCTTTTCGCCAAATATGATGGAGGGGCCGCACTGCCGTATATCAATACATAATTTTATTTATTATGAATAATGTTACTCCTGTCAAAAATATCCATGACTGTTCTCCAACAAATCCGACAACCGTTCCTGCTGCTTTTTAGTAGAAAACTGACAAGGAACCTATTAAACTGGGTATGGCGGCAGCATTTTTTGTGGCCAGGATTTTAACCATTTGCAAAACTGTTTTACGATTTCCCTTGCTTTTGTGTATTCTTCGGGTGGGCCTGAGCCTGCTGACACAATGCCATTGTCCAACCCTAAACCACCAGCCAACCGCCCCCCCCCCTCTTTAGTCACAGCCAGGGCAACTGTTGATATTGTCATTCCAAGGCAGTCTTTAATGCAGCGATTGTAATACCATTCTGTTTATATAACTCTGTCAGCTTCAGCTTGAGTGTAAATTCTGGATCGGAAATTACATCACGAAGAGACCTGGTCGGCTCAAGTCTTTTACGTGCCTCACTGATTCGTTTCCGTAACTTTAGCTCTTCTTGTTTTGAGTTCAACTCGTAGTTTTTTGGCTTTTTCTTTTCTTCCTTGTCAGTTTCAGGAATGTCCTTTAACTGTTTTCTAACTTTTCTTTCTTGTAGTGTAAGTTTAACTCTTTCATTGTTAAGCTCGTTAAGATGCATATCGCAATTCTTAATTCATCAACAAAAGCTTTATAGTCGGGGTTAGATTATTCCACTCATCGATTCTATTTTCAATAGCATGTATTCTATCTGCATTATCGCCAAAATTTTCTCGTAAATTTGTTACTTCAGTTCTGAGTAGTCCTATGTCTCTGGGTGTCAGCTCCTCTACCAGAACTCTCAATTGTAACACATCTTCAGAATGCAATGTAGAACTTACATGGTCGGGCAATGTGCTAGAGTGGCCCCTCGTGTCCCCTATGTATGTATACTTTACTTATAAATTCATATTCTCCTTTTTCTCCTTTTAATGTCTCACGCGATCTAAATCCACGTCCTTTATCTTTTGACAGCCTGAGGTTTCTATAATGGCTTTCCATCCTCAATCTTAACATTCATATTCATATCATCTAGTACCGACTGATCAGTAATATCATTTTCGTCTAAGAATTGTTCAACCATTTGAAATGTAACTTCTACTCTCTGTTTAGTCAAACGATTCACCTGTGGGCTGTCGCTTGAGCTAGCTTGGAAAGGGTCGGCTTCTGCAAGGGTATTATCATTGTCTATAAAGAATGTTTCAGTAATACGGCTAGTTTTCAATCGGGTTTTGAATCCACAACAGAATCAATATCAGCATTAGCATCGTTTTCGGAATTAGTATTAAGTTCATCGAGTTTTATATACCTTCTGCCATATTGTGTCTCTATATTACTTCAATCATTAAAACAATTGAACATTTCAGTTGTTGAAAGTGTTGAACAATTGGCCGACTATATCGAAAGAACTAGTGCTGCGTATCGGCACAGTTATAAATTGATGGGTCGAATTGATATGGCTCTTAATGTGACTAAGGGAATTCTTGTAAGTTCTGCTGTCATAGCAGCCATTCCAGCAGTTCCAGTACTGTTAGCCTTAACTCCTATACCAGGTGTTGTTATTGATGTAATACAAGGGAAAACGGGTGTAGCAAAGAGATGGGAGAAATATAAACATTACTATGTTCAATATAAGCAGTTGCTTACACAAATACAAGAAAAAGCCGCATCTGTAAAGAAAGAAGAAAAAGAGAAAGAGGCCGCCTCAGACCTTATTCAGAACATATTTCATCAGGCACTAGAAATTCAAAAACAGGAAGGATTTAGTCCCCCTCTCGAGCGATACATGAGGCTTTACGGTCTAAATGGTTATGAAAGTTGAGCAGGCAGGAAATTTCTAAAATTACAGCAATGTAACTACTAACTCATCTCTGTGAAACCATGTATACAGTGTCCAGGGGACCTGAACAGGAGGACCGTCACTGCATACGTGAGTGATTCACAGGCCGCTATTTTGCAAGCCTTTGACGTAAGTATCAGTGTATGCGCACAATCGTTAGTTAGTTGGGGCACCATTTTAACATCGAGTCAGTTGGTAGAAAATATCTATCCCAGTTACCAAATAATTCTTACAACTCTCGTGCTATATGTAGCCAATTGTACCAAAATCGAGTGTATACCCGACGGAAAATGCGGATTTTCAGTGTATGTAGACCTTAAAAGAAGGAACATGCTCCCAGGCAGGTTGGGAAAATCGAAACCGTCTGAATAAAAGAAACGACCATAATGAAAAGGGAGGACTTGGAGATGAGGATCATTCAACTCAGGAGAAAAGAGAACATTTCATACATTTGATGTCCACAATTCTCCAATTGTCTTAATACTGAAATCAGTAAACTTAATCATTTTATTTCGAATTAGCTTGGATGCAATCCTTGTGGGGACAAGGCGTTACAGTCTTGTTGGTACATTTTGTCTCCCATGCAGTGTAGCAGATCCATAGTCTGAATGTGTAGCTCACTTAGCATGTTAAATGATGCTTTTTGAACGACTCTCTGCTTCGGAGAATGCGCCGCCTTTTTCACTTTTTACAAGCCATGGCTATACTCGTCAGGAACTATTGCTGCATATACAATTTTCTATGCAAGCAATACATGGCTCTTACACGGGTGATATATATATTATATATATATATATATATATTATATATATATATATATAATATATATATATATATATATATATTATATATATATATATATATATATATATATATATATATATATATATATATATATATATATTATTGCCTGAATACATGGGTTTAGGTGCCCGAGAGCAGGTATCAATTTGCCCGACGCCAGGAGGGCAAATTGTCTCCTGCTGCAAGGGCACATAAACCCATGTATTCAGGCAATAATCTTTTTAGGCACCATTTTACAAGTGGTATTGCCACAAACTGATGACGTCAAAGATGTGCGTACTTATGGAAATGAGGTCAAAGGTTACGTTCTAAAAGGGGCGATAAATTATTTTGGGGTAAGAGTTAGGACTGGGGGCTTGGAAACTTAGGGGGAAATGATTGAAAAGAAGGGTCCAATTTTGTGCTATTTTCACTCCTTTCCCTCATTTTTGCAGTATCCTATTACTCTACCCATGTCTTCTTCAGCCAGCCTGATACCTATGTGGAAGCAACGGTTGATTAATGACAAGGGAGAGAAGTGTTATTTTTAAGTTACGTTTTTTTTACACAACAACTATTACCGCTACCGGGGGTCGAACCCAGCACCTGCAGCATGTGAAGCACTACCTATAACCTGTACTCCAAGAGGGATGCAATGTTTCATATAAACGTTAGGATGATAATGCTAAGCAGGAACTGATGAATTTATTATGTTCACTTGTAATGATTTGAAAGTCTTTTACGCATTTTCCTTCTTTTATTGAATTTATGCCTCTGCATTGATTCTTTATTGCCTGTCTTTATTTTTTCTCTGCATTGTCGTGTTTGTTGTGCAGATTTGTTATTCTTTGAATATTTTTCATATTATTTGTTGTATTTGCACAGTTAAAGTATTAAATTGTCACTTGTTTAGGATGTTTTATATGTTGAAAACTTTGTGTTTGACATTTATTATTGAATTTGTCATTTGCTGCCTTTTTTACAATAGGAAAGGTGTGTGTTCCGTTTTTGACAGGATACACTTTTATATAAAAGTGGTTCGTCACTCAACATGTATGCAATGCAATATTTCATTGCTATTGTAGATGAAAACGTGAACAACAATTCGTTGGATATGCCACGAAAATTACATTATAAAAATTCCGCCGATCGACGAAGTGAATTAAGCAATTATTGCATGATATGAGGCACGATTCATTTATGCAAATGAGATTTTGGTAGCGAAGGGTAGCGGAGGTAGCGGACCATAATTTCAAAGTTTCATCTATTTTTATCTACTTGGCATTGTTTAAAAGTATAGTACTTGCTAAATGTCAAACAATTACACCAAACTAGCAACCTTTAACGTGTCAATCAAGCGCAACATGCACGCACTATATTCTGAGCTCGGATGGTTATGTCTGCCATGTGTGAGTAACTAGTGCAAACAACTTCAGCCAGCGGGATCGACTGTACAGCCACGGTCCCGGAGAGACGTGGTACATCTACGAACACTATAACTACGTTCCTGGTTTTCGTTCAAGTCAGAGAAGGATATAGTGGTAAGTGCCCACTGCTTTGTATTCCTATATATGACACTATGCGGCTGTTATGAAGTTATAACCTTTCCCCATTTTTGTCGCGGGTGACTTGTGAGCTGCAGCGGCTTCTACAAGTCACTCGACCCTAGGCCCCTGACCGTCTCGATCACTTCGGTATGAATGAAACTTGTATCATTATCATCTCGAAATTATGTCCTCAGAGTTTTCGATGCTAATAGCACTTTGAAAGACTTTAGTTGAATCTTGTAACGTCTGGAACGCACCTGAATGGGCTCGACAGATACATTGTATGCGGTGGGACGCCGTATAACGGCCGGGAACACACAGCACGGTATTCAGGGCACAGTGTGTGGTTAACACAGCGGCCGCCGTTTGTGCATACCACGGCGGCCGCTATGTAATTCTGATGCAGGGCCAGGCCGGGCCGAATAAAAAAGAGGTCGGCCAGTTGCGAGTTCGGCCAGTAGGAGTATGGTTATATGATGAGACTACAGTGTTCTTCTATTTTCTAGGTCTCGCTAAAATTATAATGTGAAAGCGATGTCAATGTCATTCAAGAGTGCGATGTTTGCAAACTTCCTTCCCCATGGAGGTTACCTCGCTTCAACGCTAACTACACGATGAAATCGGCTGCGCAGTGTATGTGGTACATCGTCACATCGTGTTTTGCTTTCCATTAAAAAAAACTTAAACCACCTACGATTTACTATATGTAAGCGGACGAGTAGGAGGCGGTTTACGGAATTTAACGGTACAGGTTGCCATAAAACTCCTGCAAACTCCGAGGCCCGCAGGGCCGAGGAGTTTTATGGCAAACTGTACCGTTAAATTCCGTAAACCGCCGACTACGAGTTCGCTTACCGTGTTATACCACGAATTTGCCGAGTTTTAGAGCCTTGTTTGCACGCCGAAAGTTTTTATTTGTAATTTTAGTGCAGTGCACGTTGAAACTTTGGCAGGAAAACATTGACGCGTTTTGACACCTTGTTGAACGAAAGTATAAAAAAAAACAACCCATGATTGGATAAAACAAAGTTGACATGTGTTGCTATTGTAGTGCGATGACGTGGTTGAGCACCTGGTTTCATTTGAATTGTATGAATTTGCTTGATTGATTGGTTGGTTGGTTGGTTGGTTGGTTGAATGAAGTGAAAAGGTGTTTGCAGATCGACGTTAGAGTCACGCTTTGCTCATTTGGGTCGAAAACTTTGAGCAGCATACATGTAATTGCCGAGTCGCTTTACGTAGTTCGACATGGCGGATGAAGTACAAATGAAAGCTGTATCCGGTGCACTTCAACTACCAAAGCCAAAGATGGAAAAGAAAAGTCCCCTGTCACGCCAGTGCTAACGGCCACAATCGGAAGACCAAGCTACACAGCCACGTCAGAGAAAGGCGCAACAGAAACTGCAAGTACAAAAAAACATATGTCTAGATCCACAATGACTGTGGTACTGCGCGTGTGTTTCCTATAGCTAGATTTAACTTTACCAAAGGCGACTGAAATCTCCACATTCAGTGTTTGACAACTGACTTTGAAGTCTTAAATTTCAGATTCGAATGATCATGATAACAATAACCCTAACACAGAAGTGATATTTGCAATCAATACCGTTATTTCACGGTGACCTGTAATTGATTTGAGATGTACAGTCACGCAAAATTAATTCAGTCCGGTGATTCTTTTAAAGTGTCTTCACTCTGTACTTGATGGTGAAATAAATTCCTTCTAGTTAATGTCTCGTATTTGTTTTTTTTACTCGTCGCCACGTGATTTTCTTTTGTTTAAAAAGTGTCCATTTTACAAGTTCTTTTGTTTAAAAGTGTCCGATTTACTAGTAAATCGGACAGTTTTTAACAAAAGAACTGTCCGATTTACTAGTAAATCGGACACTTTTAAACAAAAGAACTTGTAAATCGGACACTTTTTAAACAAAAGAAAGCCAGGTGGTAATAATAAAATATTCGGTTATGGAAATTAGAAAGCATGGTTAGAACAATGGACACGAGGCGGAGAGTGGTATAACTATAGGTAAGCGGACGAGTAGGAGGCGGTTTACGGAATTTAACGGTACAGTTTGCCAGTAAAACTCCGAGGCCCGCAGGGCCGAGGAGTTTTATGGCAAACTGTACCGTTAAATTCCGTAAACCGCCGACTACGAGTTCGCTGACCGTGTTATACCACGAATTTGCCGAGTTTTAGAGCCTTGTTTGCACGCCGAAAGTTTTTATTTGTAATTTTAGTGCAGTGCACGTTGAAACTTTGGCAGGAAAACATGACGCGTTTTGACACCTTGTTGAACGAAAGTATAAAAAAAACAACCCATGATTGGATAAAACAAAGTTGACATGTGTTGCTATTGTAGTGCGATGACGTGGTTGAGCACCTGGTTTCATTTGAATTGTATGAATTTGCTTGATTGGTTGGTTGGTTGGTTGGTTGGTTGGTTGAATGAAGTGAAAAGGTGTTTGCAGATCGACGTTAGAGTCACGCTTTGCTCATTTGGGTCGAAAACTTTGAGCAGCATACATGTAATTGCCGAGTCGCTTTACGTATTCGAATGGCGGATGAAGTACAAATGAAAGCTGTATCCGGTGCACTTCAACTACCAAAGCCAAAGATGGAAAAGAAAAGTCCCCTGTCACGCCAGTGCTAACGGCCACAATCGGAAGACCAAGCTACACAGCCACGTCAGAGAAAGGCGCAACAGAAACTGCAAGTACAAAAAAATATGTTAGATCCACAATGACTGTGGTACTGCGCGTGTGTTTGCCTGTAGCTAGATTTAACTTTACCAAAGGCGACTGAAATCTCCACATTCAGTGTTTGACAACTGACTTTGAAGTCTTAATTTCAGACTTCGAATGATCGTGATAACAATAACCTAACACAGAAGTGATATTTGCAATCAATACCGTTATTTCACGGTGACCTGTAATTGATTTTGAGATGTACAGTCACGCAAAATTAATTCAGTCCGTGATTCTTTTAAAGTGTCTTACTCTGTACTTGATGGTGAAATAAATTCCTTCTAGTTAATGTCTCGTATTTGTTTTTTTTACTCGTCGCCACGTGATTTTCTTTTGTTTAAAAAGTGTCCATTTTACAAGTTCTTTTGTTTAAAAGTGTCCGATTTACTAGTAAACCGGACAGTTTTTAACAAAAGAACTGTCCGATTTACTAGTAATCGGACACTTTTAAACAAAAGAACTTGTAAATCGGACACTTTTTAAACAAAAGAAAGCCCGGTGGTAATAAAATATTCGGTTATGGAAATTAGAAAGCATGGTTAGAACAATGGACACGAGGCGGAGAGTGGTATAACTATAGGTAAGCGGACGAGTAGGAGGCGGTTTACGGAATTTAACGGTACAGTTTGCCAGTAAACTCCGAGGCCCGCAGGGCCGAGGAGTTTTATGGCAAACTGTACCGTTAAATTCCGTAAACCGCCGACTACGAGTTCGCTGACCGTGTTATACCACGAATTTGCCGAGTTTTAGAGCCTTGTTTGCACGCCGAAAGTTTTTATTTGTAATTTTAGTGCAGTGCAAGTTGAAACTTTGGCAGGAAAACATTGACGCGTTTTGACACCTTGTTGAACGAAAGTATAAAAAAATAACCATGATTGGATAAAACAAAGTTGACATGTGTTGCTATTGTAGTGCGATGACGTGGTTGAGCACCTGGTTTGATTTGAATTGTATGAATTAAGTTTGATTGATTGGTTGGTTGAATGAAGTGAAAAGGTGTTTGCAGATCGACGTTAGAGTCACGCTTTGCTCATTTGGGTCGAAAACTTTGAGCAGCATACACGCAATTGCCGAGTCGCTCTACATATATCGATATGGCGGATGAAGTACAAATGAAAGCTGTATCCGGTGCACTTCAACTACCAAAGCCAAAGATGGAAAAGAAAGTCCCCCTGTCACGCCAGTGCTAACGGCCACAATCGGAAGACCAAGCTACACAGCCACGTTAGAGAAAGGCGCAACAGAAACTGCAAGTACAAAAAATACGTGCTAGATCCACAATGACTGTGGTACTGCGTGTGTGTTTGCCTGTAGCTAGATTTAACTTTACCAAAGGCGACTGAAACCTCTACATTCAGTGTTGATAACTGACTTTGAAGTCTTAAATCATAGCTTCGAATGATCGTGATAACAATAACCTTAACACAGAAGTGATATTTGCAATCAATACCGTTATTTCACGGTGACCTGAAATTGATTTTGAGATGTACAGTCGTGCAAAATTAATTCAGTCCGGTGATTCTTTAAAGTGTCTTTACTCTGTACGTAATGGTGAAATAAATTTCTTCAGGTATAATGTCTCGCATTTGTTTTTTTTACTCGTCGCCACGTGACTTTCTTTTGTTTAAAAAGTGTCCATTTTACAAGTTCTTTTTTAAAAGTGTCCGATTTACTAGTAAACCGGACAGTTTTTAACAAAAGAACTGTCCGATTTACTAGTAAATCGGACACTTTTAAACAAAAGAACTTGTAAATCGGACACTTTTTAAACAAAAGAAAGCCAGGTGGTATATAATAAAATATTCGGTTATGGAAATTAGAGAGCATGGTTAGAACAATGGGCACGAGGCGGAGAGTGGTATAACTACCATGAAAACCATAGCGTAAAACGTTATTTATCCAACGATCAACAATTAGTCATTGTTACTGCTTGCTGCGAAAACGAGCCCTGCCAGTCCTTGGCATTTTCTTTGGGAATGACCAAGCTACCCGAGTGGCAAAGGCTACGGATTCGCAGCAATGTTTAATACTGCCAATTTGTACCTTTCGATCGTACGCCCTACCCGCGATCTGCTGAAAGGCCTAGGGCCACCAATGTGTTTTTCAGAGTGGAACGTCTTTTCGTTGTTTACTGAATGTTCAACAAAATAACATCATAACATCACTGTTGAATGTGAAGAGAAAATGTACGCAATCATATAAATGTAAGTGGCCGACCTCTCCCACTGGCCGAGTTGGTCGGCGCGGGCACTGGCCGAGCTCGCAACTGGCAGACGGCCGGTCGCAGTCCTTGCCCAGCGTACGACGCTGTTTGTTCCCGGCCTTATACGGCCTCCCCGGTCCGTATAACTCTGGGACACACAGCATTGTACACAGGGCTAGGGCCGGGTCTATCAAAGTCACCAAACTCTACGAACAGCTGTCTGCGCGTGCGCTTGGTCGTAAAAGTGTCTGAGCTCTGCATTTGTGTATCGAAACAGCAAAATTGTTTGTTCAGAAGCCAATTTTCCAAGGAAAGATGCATGATATATTCAGTAAAACGTCATGAAACAAGAAAGATATGACAAGGTAGAGGTGAGCACAATTAGCGACAAGAGAGTGTTGGGGTCAAAACGGACAGGTGTCGAGGTGACTTACTCCGAGCCCGGGACTCAGTCCTACTGCAGCTAAACATTATGAGCTCTGTCTCCAAAAATCTCTAATCTTTCAGTGGAAGCGCAAACCGTGCGCGTCTGGGCCATGTCAAACATGTGCTTCCAAAGGAAATCTGGAGATATTTTGAGACAGAGCTCACTCTTCTTTTGTTCAGTTGTCCCTTGGTCCTTCGCTATGACCCTTCGTTCAGCCCTTTCCCAGTGAATGTAAGCCTTTACCATTGGCGTCACATTGCCTTTGACTGTGCATTCAAATCCAGCTTAGAATACCTAGGCCAGTCCAAACATTCAATAATTGTTGTATCTTAAGGAATGCTCTTTCCCCTATATATTTCCTCTTTGTCTACATATATTTGAAGTTTTTCTATGGGCGTGGGTGAAAGAGATTTTATTATATTATATCATCAAGTGAAGTAAGAATACTTAGATTATGTGTTAATATTATAGTGTTCTTGGGAGTTTGAAACTAAGTCTTGGCTTATAAATATAAAGTTCACGAGCATATCCTTTGGGAAAAAATTAATCAGAAAGTCAGCCATGCTGAAGGGGTAAGCCTAATTTATGTTTCACATTCCATAATCATGTACCAAGTTCCCATGTCTTATGGTTTGCAATGCACTCAGAATTTAATTCAGATGCGTGTCTGACTTTGCTGAGAATAAATCAACATGGAAGCATAAACAATCTTTATTTCCTGGCATGCTGTACTATCAAAACATTTTCAAGATTTCAGTGTGTTAACGCTCATGGCATGTTTCAATTCCCAATAACAATCAAAATAGTGGTGCGGCATGGCAAACCCATTGTGCATTTTGTGATAAAAGCACCAAACTTGGCTCAGATGTGTCTTAATATGTGCTGAACAAATTCAGATACCGAGCCACTGAAAATCTACCAAAGCGTTGCCATGGCAACCATTTTCCCAAAATGGCTACCAGACAGGTATTTCTCACCTAGTAAATGTCAACTACATAAGTCGTTGGGTAACTTTAGGTTGAATAATTTCAATAAGAAACTGTGAAAAGTGTTATTTGAAAATTATTTTCAATTTCTTTCACCACCTGACTTGTTAAACGGGTAAATACGGGCAAAAAACACAATTCTTATGCATAAAATGCACGGTATTAGATCCTATAAAAGTATGACGCTATGTAAGCAGTCAAGATATGTTAGACCGTGGGCCAGAGGAGTCTACTTGCACCCCGAGGATAACAAACCTATCGTTTTAGAAGACTTGGGATCCCTAGAATACGAAATAGAATTTTGACAGAAAAAATATAGGGATGCAATAACTGTTATGGTCGACTTTTGAACGGTACCGCAAAATAGCATTTTGCTATCCATGTGCTTTTTTCTTGTAGTACATGTAAGTCATCTACTAAGTTTTTTTAACGTAATCTGACTTGTAGGATATCATTAGAATGGAAATTTATTCCTCTTTAAAATGACATATGTAATTTGCAATATCTTTGATAGATTTTTTTATGAAATGGGACCAAAACTTACCCAATACCCAAAAAATCTGAAATTCTACCAATTTTTTACCTTGGCATAACACAAAAGGCAATTCTTTGTATGACATCTGTTTATTTGCTACAAGGACATGTCAAAATGTGAAATAGACTTTTGATAGGAAAAATATTGGGATGCTATAGGTCTACCGGTCATACTTTGAAGGGTACCGCAAAATTACAGTATTGCCAACTCGCATGCATTTTCGTTTAACCTGTCTTGTTGTAAGTCATCTGCTGAGCTAATTTTTTTACATAACCTAGCTTGTGGGCTAACATTGGAAAGGGATTTTATTCTTCTTTTAGATGACATATTTTAGTATGCAATATCTTCCATAGCTTTTATAAAATATGACCAAAACTTACCCTATACCCCAAACTTTATATTGCAAATTACTGTCACTGCTTATCTCAAATTCTACCAATTTTTACCTAAACATATTAAAAAGGGCAATTCTCTATATGCCATCTGTTTTATTTGCTACGGAGACATATCAAAATATGAAAGAGACTTTTAACAGAAAAAGCATTGGAAAAGGGAACTGTAAAGTCAAAGTATTGCGAATCGCATCTTTTTTGTTAAACGTCAAATTCTACCATTTTTTAACCTAGACATATAATAAAGGGTAATGCCTTGTATGAAATGTTTTATTTGCTATAAGAACCTATCACAAATACGAAATAGATTTTGGGCAATGCCTTGTGTAAAATCTGTTTTATTTGCTACGAGGCCATGTCACAAATATGAAATAGACTTTAACTGAAAAAATATTGGGATGCAACAGCTGTCACAGTCATATGTTGAAGGGTGCCGCAAAATCACGATTTTGAGACCCACGAACATTTTTGTTAAACCTGTCTTTGTTTAAGTCATATGCCGAGCCTAACTTATACATAACCTGGCTGTGGGTATCATTATTAAAGCGATTTATTTTTCTTTAAGTTGACCTTTTGTAACATACAAATATCCGTTACAGTTTTCATGAAATGGGACCAAAATTACCGAATACCCCAAAAGATTACATTTCAAATTACGGTTTATCTTACGTTCTACCATTTGTTTTTGCTCCACACAATACAGAAGGCAATATCATGCTTATATGAAATCGGTTTTGTTTGTATCAGACGTATGTCAAAATATGAAGTGAACTTAATAAGATTTAGTCGCCACTGGGATCATATTTCAAGGGGTACACAAATACGGCAAATTTCCTAAAACATATAAATTTTTATCAAACACGTCTTTATGAAAGAAGTCAGGAAAAATCATGGTCACGGGTGATCTCAAATATTATCAGCATCGCATATTAAATTATTTTGTTTCAAGTTTGTTTTGTAAGATTTGACCTGAAAAGTTTTCATGTGGAACTCTAATTTAATTTGGCAGAACAATTTTTGAAAACTAATTATGGTATGTGTTCTACTCGCTGTAATGGAGATGAAAAAAGAAAGGCACTATACAGAATTATACAACCAACTGAATGAGAAGCAAGGTGCGGAATTGAGCCTTTACAGTTTTGTTTTCTAAACTGTATCAATGAGCATAGCTAATTCAACAGTTTAGCTGATCCAATAATCGTTTCTAAACATTATACATACATCAAAATTACCAGGGCGTTCCTGAAGAAAAACTTGTATAGATATATCAGAAAGCTGGACTTTCTTCATTGACAAAATATTATGGAATAATAATAATAATATAATATTTGGTTCTTATATAGCGCACATATCCACGAGTAGATGTGATCAAGGCGCTTACAATTATTATTACCCCTGGTCACTGGACCTAATATGATACCACTCAACTCCCTGGGGAGCAGACAACAGTTCACATGTGCAGCCAATAAGCGCAGCAGAGCTAAACGCACACATAACAACCTCTGTCCTACCAGGTATCCATCACTCCTGGGTGGGGAGAAGCAATGAGGAATAAAGTGCCTTGCCCAAGGACACAACACCACAGCCATGCCGGGGCTCGAACTCACCATCCTTTGATCGTGAGTCCACTGCTCTAGCCACTGGCCCATGATGCCTCCGAATAGATTAAATCAAAGGATGTTCTATAGCCTCAGAATAGATATACCTGATATTTAGCTGCTCTAGTTATCGTTTCTAAACTTCATAAATTAGCATAAGTGTCTAAAGAGATGTCATATAGCTTGGACTTTCTTCATTAACAAAAATAGGGATATGTCCAATATTTAGCTGCTCTAATGATAATTTCTTAACTTCATAAATAAGCAGAAATATAGCTAGCCATTCTTCAGTACTTTATGGCATTCACCAGTAAAATATTTTCAGGATATATCCGATATTGAACCGATCTAATTATCATTTCTAATCTTTACGAATTAAATCAAAGGATGTTCTATAGTTTAAAAGCATGTATCTGATACTTGATCGATCTAATTATTGCTTCTACACTCAGTATACTTTATAAAGTAGTTCAGATTTAGCTGGGCTGGCATGTTGAAAACGTTAAAAATTTGGTAATAGCTTTTCTGTAATTGTGTGTTACTGAATGTGCAAATGATTTATTGTGAATACTGAACTGCGTAAAATCTCTAAGGTTTATGTTTCAATTTTGACTGGAGTGTCACTGTTTGTATAGGAAGGTTCCCATTTGATCAGGCCAGCCAACACTACCGTGCTTAGGTCTTGGGTGTATGTGTCAAGTGGATAACAAGAAAATGATTGGCAAATATTTAGGATTGTCGTTAAACTTGTTGTCTAGGCTATGTAAACACCATGGAAAGGAATAAAATACTCGCCAGCTGAATAGCCATGTAAAAGCAAGCAGAGATCCGGGGAGTGCCATGCACGGACATGACGGACAAAAGTGCAGCATTGTGCTTTAGCTTTGCTTTCCCTACCTTTCATGTTTGTTAAAAAGAAAGTGGAGTAATACAATTTAATTTATGGTGCCACGTTTTTGCATTTCGACAACAAATTATGTACGACCAAGAAATTAGTACCAAAATATACCATGTTCAAAATATTATAGGCATGAATCAATATATATATATTTATGCAATAGACCATTGAAATAACTCTAAAACCAATATTTAAATTATGAAATAGATATCAAATTACACAAGATCAGTTTCATTTGAAATAAATAATGAAAAGTGATGTATAAAATATGGTACATATAGCCAAAAAAATAATATAAAAATATGATCGTGTTCTCCACGTGGTCAAAATTTAAACGGCTGCACTTATGTACTAATTGTAGTTACATGATAAATCTCTAACATTGACAATTATGGGGATATATAAGAGATTTCCGCCCAAAATGTTATTGTTTTCAAAGTTAAAACTAGAAGGTTTGTTATACAGTAAATATCATTGTGCTTTTTGGTATGTAGGCCTACACGTGAATGTAGATGAACAAGAGTAAGAGATTGGGTTAAATTTCCCCACAATTTTCCATGTCAGGCCTTGTGATTTAACACCCTGCAAAACTTGTCAATGGTTGACTAATAACAATTAGAAAAGATAATTAGTCAATGTCAAAATATTGCACATATTCAATATTTCTACTCAAGAACACTCCATCCATTGGAAGAACATGGAACACGCTGTTTTTACACTCGGACGCATCATACTCTGCCCACCACAGCCATGGGCCGATCTAGGCCTATTTGCAAAACTGGTGAGTGTCGCACGTACCAGCTACAAGTCTAAAAATGCTTAAAACTGGTGCATCAACGGTTACAAATAAGAATAAATAAAAAAAACTCTGAATAGTACCTTCTGATAGTCTAACTAGACAGAACAGCTGACAGCTGATCATCGTATAAAACATTCAATTTGACAATTTTGAATCTTCCACTTTTGCCTTGTTGCAACCATATTGTCAATAATTTTATTAAGAGAACCCGTTTTTCTGGTAGAATGAAATTATAAAACAATAAAAAAATGCAAATAGTAATCTTAATATGCATTTATGATGGTAATACATCCACTATTCACTGCAGAATCATCCGTAAGAGTAGCAACTACGGGATTTAACAGTAATTGATGGTCGTCATATTTAAAAATGGCCGCCACACCAGAACGAGGCTCTACCTGTAAGGGATCTGTATCAAAATTGATTTTAAAACAAAAAATATGCAAATGGTAATCTTAAAAGGCATTTATGATGGAAATACGTCCTTTATTCACCACAGAATCATCTGTAGAGCAGCAACTATGGGATTTTATAGTGACTGATGGTCGCCATATTTAAAAATGGCCGCCACACCAGAACGAGGCTTAACCCGTGGTGGCTCGGTATCCAAATTGATTCATATCATGATAATCTACATTCGTACCAAATTTCATGCTTTTATCACAAAATGCACAATTGTTATGAAAATTTTGGTTATGCCGCACCACTAAAAGCTATGTTTCTTGTACCAAACTAAACTAAGGGAGACTTCAGTAATTATGAGCAATGGGTCGGGGGTTGATTGGTATGCATGAGATTCAAGGAGACACTCCGATCCTTTTTTTTCTCAAATTCTGCCCTCCCCAAAGCTTGTATTCACAAATCAAATGAAACTGTCCACTTCTTAACATCAAGATGGCAAATTCTCTGACATATTGGGGAATAGCAATTCTGTTTACATAGTAATATAATAAATCTTGCAAATTGCAACATCAATGGTCTCCACGATTGGATTGAAAAATTGTGCTGCCTCATTTCCATATTTTAGCATAACAATATTAGCATACTATTTGCATAAAATTTAAGTACCTGTCACAACTTTCCTCAATATGTCACTGACTCTACACAGTAGACATGATGATCACATGATAAATACACTCTCAAAAAGCAATCGAGAATAACAACTTTGTAACTACATGGAACTTCACTGTGTATCAAGTGAAGTTACATGTAGCATAAAGCCGATCAGTTTTCTAGAAAAAAATGTCCTTTGAAGTTGAAACACTTCGTAGAGTATTGACAATGATAAATACTGAAAGGTTTAATCCTTAAAACTACCACAAAAATACAGAGTTGAAAAAAGAGTCACATACCAAAGTGGCCTTATACGTCTTATACAGTATTTTGTTACATGTTTTGTTAGTGGGTAATTCCAGCACTCCTGCCACATTTAATGGGCCTGTGGAGAACTGTGATTATAAAATACAATTTTATACTCTTTTAATGGGGTCCAGTAGCTAAATTAGTGGCAGAAGTTGCAGTTTAGGGCTTCATCAACTTGATTTATTTTGAATCATGGGGGAAAAAGTGCCAAGGTTGTAGAAGTGGTGATAAAGACTCAGAGTCATTAGCTTTCATTTTGAACTCACTGCGGTGTGTATGTGATTTGTTCTTTTAAAGCTATAGGAGTTGGGTGAAGATGTTGTCATGGATACCTGTCCTAGGACACTACCATGGATCCCAGTCCTGAGGTCGCTGTCATGAATTTCTGTCCCAAGGATGTTGATCATAAAAGTGATAATTGTAAGTTATGAATAATTTTCCTAATGCAGTATAAATATGCCAGATAGACTTAGATGGTATCATGCACCTAGAAGTCATGTATCATGGTACAAATACTGGGCAACAGTATGTGTGTACATATAGGAATAAATATGACCATTTTATGCATTTGTTGTTGTTACTTCCTAATTTTTGTCGTATTTGAGCAAAGGCACTTCTGCAGTTGTGGACTCAAATAACCAATGGCTCATTTGCATATCAACCAATCCGATCACTTCAAAGAAAGATAAACAAGATGTCATCAAAATCAAACACTCACATGATGAACTACATGTATACTGTACATAAATTTCATTCCAAAGTATCACTTTGTTTGCTTTTCAATCTTTTAGGCCAAAAATGAAGTTGGTTTCTCATCATCAACTTATTAATATAGACCAACTGCACCAACCTCCCTCCTAAAATATCAGGGGCTGTACGTGCCATATACATGTACCTGAAACTATCAATTGCCAAGAAAAATTGCAAACATGATAGCGTGTGCATGTTTGGTAAATAAACTTTTTCCCGGTGCCTGGGATTCATCAACTGTCTCAGAATGCTGCACATGCTCTTGTTCTTGCATCTTGCAAATTTCTTGGGGCATGGTGCTCACAGAACATGAAATTGATAGACTGGAAGATCAGGCTTCATCAAAGTCTAGAGTGTTTTAACTGAAGGATATTTGGCATTGTAAGTAGATCAAGTCTCCCGTTTAGTCATTTGAAAATATGAGAATGAAAGTTACTTTGTTTTTAAAAGCTTCTCATTTTTAGCCTTCTTTTTCCATTATCATGATTTGGGAATATTCTCCTTGTTAATTGTTTTTTTTACCTAAAAGGTAGTAAAACTTGCGAAGCAAAACATGTCCCATACATTGCATTTTAACATAGACTTGAAGATTTGAAGGTCCCTGAAGACAGAGATACTGTACACATGATTTTCAGACTAAAGCTGTTACAACATATAAAGCCAAGTGGTTGAAAATACATATAGTTATGGCTCAATACTGCTTTTTACTGACTCTGCAGGTGGGAAAGTGATACTGTCTGGCAGGTGTTCCCAATCATGATTGAGTAGTGCTCATAAGTTTAATACCTCTTCTTCTGCAATGTCAAATACAGACATTCTGCATTTCTAAGATGAATATTCAGTTACATGACTGCAGGTAAAAATATTTAGTTTTGCTAAATGATTTATACATGATGTATGCTTTGTTTTTGCTTAGCTTCAAGGGAAAAGATCCAAAGGAAAAGAAAGCGCCATGTTCTTCTGAAAATGAGAAAGAGAAGCCAAAACTGGTCAGTGAATTGTTAATGATATACTGACGCCTTGCCAGTGTACTGAGTGGTTGTAAGGACAACACAGTACATGTACATGTGTTTGCCTGTTAAGTTGTGAGTTACCTGAAATTAAATAATTTCCTTTAATTCTTAAGTTAAGGGGAAATTATTTTAGTAACTTGCAGTCATTAGGGCCTACAGCCTGTCAGTATGTTTCTAGATATAGACCTCATTTATGCACACTAGAGGGACACAGTACAATAAATTACCCACAATACTCTTTGATTTGTATCCTTGAAGGTAATTTAAAATTTCTAAAAACTTTTTCAGTTCTGCATGTAAGCACTAGTGTGTAGCATCAGAATAATTTTTAAATAATATCTAGTAAAAGTACGTTTAGATATTTCAGTGAAATTTTGAAAATAACCACTAAACAACCATAAAAGTCACATTCTGCGGGTACTACAAATGCCATACTTTTTAGGCAGCAAGTTATGACAAACTGAAGGAGTCATTCTCTCAGAAATCTTAGCATGCAAACTTCTTTTGTCATTTCCATTGCAAAAAATCAATATCCTTTTGTTTCATAAAACAGGTGCAACTAGTCTCCCTACTTTCCATCACATTATTCTGTATGGCTGAGGACAATCTCTGGCAAATTTCACAAAAATGCTATCTCCTCTCTCAATTATGCATAATTTTCCAAATTATTTAAAATGAGAATTGAGAAGAATGGTGTGCATAAAAGTACGTTTTCAAAATTTTGATAGATAGTCTGTGAATTTGTCTACACATGGGAGATATAGTAGACTTCACTCAAGTATCTCCGAGGATACAAATCGCAATAAATTATGGGAAATCTACAGTACTGTGAGGGATGAATTATCATTGATAGGGTTTCTTTGTTCCTCTCACTCATGGCAGCTTGGATGTGGCACTGACGTTGAAGTAATGATGATATTAAACTGTGGAATTTTATTCTCCTTCCCAAGTTTTCTGCAGTAATACCTCTTCTTGACCTTTATCCTGTCCTTTCTTCCCTTTTAAGTGAGGTATAAACTGCTTTTGTGAAAAGATCTCCACCATGTCTGAGTCTGATCCTGTCACATCCGAGTTCCATTAGATATGTGTATAAATACATGTAGGTTGCATATATTCATATCATCAAAACCAGATTCTGTGGTATCCAGGGAAATTCAGTGAAACCATTTTTATATTGACCATTTTTCAAAACAAACTATACAATCCTAGTTGACTGCAACCTATCTATTCAGAACAACTCTCAGACACTGTGTTTGATGTTCCCTCAGAACAGTAGCTGTAAGTTTTGATGATTTTATTATTAATTTTATTCTCAATTGTACGAACTGCACTGTCTTCTTCTGTTGCGAAAAGCACGTTGCATGTCCAGTGTTCAACTTGTGAAGACAGCATATATCATATATAAATTGTGATTGTTAGCAAATTAATTTTAGTCCACACCAAAATTCACAGTGCACTTTGATTAGGTGAAAACTTGACATTTCAAGGGAGAAGAAAAGATAGTTAAGTTGGTACAAAAACAAAATATTTTTTTTTAAATCAGAAAAGTAACAGGTGTACTGTACTGTTTTAAACTTAAATTAGACTGTCTAATGATGTGTGTTTTTGTGATGTCTATACAAATGTGTAGTTTATGTATTACAGCTAATCAAACCAGTCTCAAAGTGGCCTTTCAGTTAGGATGTAGTGGATGCTAAATGTAGTTTTTATCTATACTGTATTGCATTATTCAAGTTAAATTCCATAGAAACTATGTCAGTTAAGCAAGTGATCTCCCTCCATTCAACCCCCTGCTTCAAAATCTGAGACAGTACCACAGATTCTTCGCTTTAACAAGGTATATCTGTGTGACTGTTTGCTTTGAATGGGATCTTTAAAACTGGTTCCTTTGTAAGAGTCATGCCATGGATTTTACTTGGGAGGGCTTAGGAAGGAATTATCATGGGGTGTAGATAGAATATTAGACAATGTGAAGGGCTAATACTCAAGTGTAGGCTATCATTGAACAACACTAATTTTGATGCCTGGCAGTATCTTGAATCCATATAATCATCTTTCTAACAGGCTCCATAGACAAACCATAGAAATAAATACCACTTGGGAGAAAGAGGATTAAACAAACTGACATCCTGAGCATGTAATAAAGAGTTTCAAACAATGATCAAAGTTCAGTGTCCTCATGTCTCTAATTTTTAAATTGTTCAATTTCTCATTTCTTACCTTTCCATAGGAAGGAAGCATGCTACATTCATGGATGAAAAGTACCACCGACTGAGGCTGAGGAAGAAGCCATCGACAGGAACTTTTTGTCACAGTAACAAAGTCTGAAGCTGAAAAATACTTAGTGCAGGAAAACGTTTTGTACAAAAGGACTGGAAATAACTTAAATGCCATGTTAAAAGCTGAGCCATAGCATTAGGAAATCAAACATTTACAGGAGACTACAATTTCACATAGACTACTTCTAGGCAGTGCAAATGCAGGATCATATTAATTATCACACTGGTATGATTAGTCCAACCCCCATGTGGATTGCATCTTCATGTAAATGATACATACATGTACAAAGGAGTAAAATTGATAGGATGATGTAATTCTGACAAACTTAAATAGCTTTTTAATCCCTAGACACAAGGACAATGTATTTGAGCATACATATATGCAATGTTACTTTCTTTCTGATATTATCAAAATTTGCCAGCCATTATTATTTTTATGTCTGGAAATATTACTTTGGCAGGTGTGAACTGAGGAAAGTGCACCATGACCCACGTATGTCCAGTAATTTTCTTCAAATGTGATAAGATCTGAAATGTCAATGTGATGGCCTGCTATCAATTTAACTTTTATCATGCAAAGGGCAATACAGAAAAACAGCAATACTTTGTTAGTGATTTTGTGTCTTCTCACTGAATTGCAAGCACAAACATTGTGAATTTCAAATAAGATTTCATTCAAACATATTTCTTTTTATCACATGCAAGAGGTCTCTATATATTTCAATTAAAGCACCTATTTACCAATTTGAACTGTATCATCTTTCGTGAGTTCTTTTTCAGGGGGTGTCATAATGTTAGTTGCATTATGGGTTAACAAGTTCAACATCACCTTAGAGTTTGACGATGTTGAGTATTGTGACTTTTGATGGAAAAATGCCTTTACAGATATTTTCTTTGCATGTGTGTTTCATCTTTCATGTAGTGAGAATCGAGAATCAGTGCTATACAATATCTTCCTTTCACACTAATTTTGCTCCTAAAGCACAACACTTCTTACAGACTGCTTCATAAGTGAGATTTTAGCCTGCTGTCAATGACACAGAGCTTTATTAATATAAGTGGATTGTCCTCAGTCCTCCTCCTCTGTGTTCCATCAACATTCATCTTCTTTTCAGGAACTGCTAGTTCAGTTGCAGGTTCTTAAGGATAACTGAAGTTCAAATTTTGGATATTTGTATTTTCCAGCAATTTTGTTGGTTTTTTGTCAAAAAATCTTCGACTCTGAAATTGTTTGTCCTATTGGTCTGAAATTTGGTATGTGGTTTGCTAGAGGTAACAAGTTTGTTCGAACAATTGTGGAATTTGTAAGTCTGGGACAATTCCCATTTTTGGTCAAAAAATCTCTAAAAAGAGTTTGTTGCACAAGTTTGAAATTTGATGTGCAGGTTGCTAGGGGTGACATGTCAGGTTTGTCAAATTGCAGTGATTTTGCATATTTTTATTTTGGGTCAGTTTTTCCTGTTTTTGGTCAAAATATCTTTGCTGACTACCAACTTTGAGCCAAAGGGATTTTTGAGTGACAAAATATTAGAAACCTGTTTCAAACCAAATGATATTCGAGAGTATGCAGCTCCAAGATTTCTTTTTTTCTGGAAATTTTGTTCTGTTTATCACCTACTCTGTTGGCTAAAGTATGTCAAAATGTCTGTATTCATCTATTAAACACAGCCTGTATGTCAACATTGTTACTGTGAAAAAGTGAATTTCAGTTCAGGCTATCCAGACTGTTTAGAAAGCTGAAAGCACTTCAGCATAATTAGTGGCAAGCAGGTGCAGTTGACTCTCACCACACTATAAATATCAAAATTATCATGAGTGAGCAATTATACCTCTACTAATCTTCCTGTAAATCTTCTTATGTCCGTCACATTCTTATTTCAATAATGAAATACTTTTCATTGAAATTATACCCTGTAGGTGCAAATTAATGTTTTTATTTTTTGTTGTTTAAAAATAATTTGCTTGATTGTTTGCTAATGAGAGACAGATGTCTACAAATACACCATATATACGGCTTAGTTATCTATGTGAGTTAAGCAAACTATGTTGACATCACTGACAAACATCTAGACTCCTGTCGTTATTAGTCCCACGGACACCGTCCGGGGGGACTTATAAGTTAGGTCATGTCCGTGCGTGCGTCCGTGCGTCCGTTCACGCAGATATCTCAGAGACGCCTTGAGCGATTTCGTTCAAACTTGGTACAAGGATAGTACCCTACCTCATACAGATGAACGTCGATTTGTTTCACAATGCGATCAAATTTGGCCATGTTAGAGGACATTTTAGTTTTCACCTCCATAGACTCCCATGTATAAGGCAGTCCATAGACTCCCATGTATAAGGCAGTCCATAGACTCCTATGTATAAGGCAGTCCATAGACTCCAATGTATAAGGAAGTCCATAGACTCCCATGTATAAGGCAGTCCATAGACTCCCATGTATAAGGAAGTCCATAGACTCCCATGTATAAGGCAGTCCATAGACTCCCATGTATAAGGCAGTCCATAGACTCCCATGTATAAGGCCAAGAAAAAAAAAATTTGTTTCTCATCGTATTCATATTGCAAAAAGGATGCAGTGACACAGTTTTTAGTCCCCACAGATAAAGTCCAGGGGGCTCATAGTTGGGTCATGTCAGTCCGTGAGTCCATCCATGTGAGTCCATCCGTTCACGCAGATATCTCAGACACTTTGACAAAATGTCACTTGACCTTGGTGACCTTTGACCTCGAATATACATATTTGTCCATAACTCAGTAACCACAAGTGCTAAACCTTTCATATATGGTATGATGGGACACCCTATGACGCCACATATTGTACCTCATTAATTATGTGCATATCTAATTTTGAGCGAGCCAATAGAGCTAGAGGTCTGATTTTTGGTATATATGGATAACTTAGCAATACAATTTTTTTGACAAAATGTCACGTGACCTTGGTGACCTTTCACCTCAAATATACATATTTGTCCATAACTCAGTAACCACAAGTGCTACACTCTTCATATTTGGTATTATGGGACACCTTATGACGCCACATATTGTACCTCATTAATTATGCGCATATCTAATTTTGATCGAGCCAATAGAGCTAGAGGTCTGATTTTTGGTATATAGGGATAACTTAGCAATACAATTATTTTGAAAAAATGTCATGTGACCTCAATGACCTTTGACCACAAATATACATATTTGTCCATAACTCAGTAACCACAAGTGCTACACCCTTCATATATGGTATGATGGGACACCTTATGACGCCACATATTGTTCCTCATTAATTATGTGCATATCTAATTTTGAGCGAGCCAATAAAGCTAGAGGTCTGATTTTTGGTATGTAGGGATAACTTAGCAATACAATTTTTTGACAAAATGTCACGTGACCTCGGTGACCTTTGACCTCAAATATACATATTTGTCCATAACTCAGGAACCACAAGTGCTACACCCTTCATATGTGGTATGATTGGACACCTTATGACGCCACATATTGTACCTCATTAATTATGTGCATATCTAATTTTGAGCAAGCCAATAGAGGTAAATGTATGATTTTTAGTATATAGGGATAGACTATAGAATAGAAATTTTTTGACAAAATGTCATGTGACCTCGACAACCTTTTACCTAAAATACATGATTATGTCAATAAATAAGTAACCACAAGTGCTATGTCCTGTATATTTAGTAGGATGGGAGACCTTATGACAACATACGCTTTACCTCGTTAATTATGCCCATATATAATTGTGGGCAAGCCAATAGAGCTAGAGGTCTGAATTTTGGCATATATGGATTAATTAGCAATACAATGTGTTTTTTTTCAAAATGTCACGTGACCTTGATGACCTTTGACCTTGAATATGCATATATATGCATAACTCAGTAACCACAAGTTCTATACGCTTTAATTTTGATAGAATAATAGACCTTAAGATGTCACATCTTGTACCTCATTTATTATGCCCATATGTTTTTCTTGGCTGGCCAATACAGCTAGAGGTCTGATCTTTTTTCCCGATTTAGAACCATAACTTAGACATGCCTCTTGTTTCAAATTGGGAACAATGACATAGACCATGTGTCCATAGATCTGAACATATACACTCCAGTGATACTTCTTAATGACCTCATTTCCCTGCCCCATCAAGACTAATACTCCTATTACAAGTGGGGACTATGTCATTGTCAATGACTTGTTACAAGTAAATCAGTTGCATAGAAAGATGGTATTTGCACATTTTCCATTGCAGTGTATGGCTGCGTTCACAAAAATGAGGGGGAGTCAAAAATTTTTAGGGTAGTAGAGGGGGACTTGAAAATTTTGCTCTGCCTGAAGGGGGATATGAAAATATTTTGCTTCCCTTTTTTACAATTCCAAGGTTTGGTGGGTAATTCAATGAAAATTTAATAACATTTTAATGTCATCCAATTGTTCTAATGTTAGCAATAATTAAACAAGATCTGGAAGCATTTTGTCGCATTTCACTATTTTTGTCTTGAAAAGATGTACACTGTACATGTATGTATTTTCATAAAAAACAAACAAGTAGGCCAATTAGTATCGGAGCACTGCTGCACCTGTTAGCACCTGTTGATAATTTTTCCAATATTTCTATGCAATATATCAAATACAGTTCTTGCTGTCTCCCTACAGCATGCTGAAACACACAATATTCAGTTTGTCATCAAAAGCCTGCATATGTGAATATTTGGTGGTAATTGAATTATAGACTCAAGAGTAAGTCATTTGTCTGTGATACAAATGCAGGATACATATTCACAGACTGTGTTCGCAAGCTGAATACTGGACAGTTCGAATTGCAATATGCTGTAGGAAAAAGAGCAAGAATGCAGTTGTATAAACTGAACAAAATTATTGTCAGAATTATCAAAGTTAATACTGCTCCTGCCCTGCTGCTGCTGCCTATGGACAGTGTTACTGTCACTGCATACCAGCAGTGACAGAGATAGCTCTGACTATGAAATAGCTGAAGGAGAGTTTGGGTCATGTGACGCTCATGGCAGGGAAACATACTTGTACATAAGATCAGGCCAGAAAGCAGCACATGGAAGAGTAGGAGATTTGAATGTTATCAGGGAGTTTTGAGTTCTGGCATATGAGAATAATCAAATATTAAAGAAAAAAGATGGGGGCTACCATGCTAAATTTTCTAAATTTTCACATTCTCATAGTAAAATAATAAACACAAATTAAAGTAAAACTTTGTTCAGTAAAGACTAATTTAAATGAAAAATGTGACTAATTGTTTGATTTTACCAATTTACCATGTGTTACACCAAATGTTTCAGAGATTTAAATGTTTATTTGATAGAATATTTTTACCTACAGTATTGTCAATTTCGTAAAACCTTTAAGCATATAATGTATGCAGAAATTCACAATTTGCATACTCTCATGATCGTCATTTTGTGTGTTCTTCAGCAGGTGCCATTGGCATGGCCAGAGTTGGATTTAGCTAAAGTTGATTTGGACTGATAAATCAAAAAAGTCCACTGATGTGGTTAAATATTAGAGAACTTGCCTTAGGAATATGGCTCTACAAATTGCTAATAACAAGCAGTGTTGTACATCTTTGAGCAGAACTGCCAAATACATGTTTTTTTTTCTTTGAGTGCATACCTAATAAATATGTGGCTCTACGAAATTTTTTTTTTTTTTTTGGGGGGGGGGGGAGATCAGAAAAAATAAAATTTCAATCGCGATTCCTCCAGCCCCCACTAACTGATATATGTGAACCCAGCTTAAGGATAGTCAAATTTAAATGCATCATTTTAGCTCATGTGTTAATACATGAGCTTATGTCGCAGCGATGTCTGTGTGTCTATTTATCCATCTGTTGGCCGTATATCTCAAAAACGGCTCATTAGATTAGAATCAAATCTGGTACATAGATTTAGTTAGAAAATGGCAAGACTGATTAGTTTTTGGTGGGTTTGCTTACATACTTTTTGCTAATTTGCATAATTAATGATTAAAATAACTGATACACATTGAGAATGACTGTACACAATTTGATTAGATTTGCTACAAATGTTGATCACACAAGGATATATCAGCTGTGAAAGATAGTAAGGGGTTACATGAAAGATTATAGCCAATTTGCATATTTAATGAATTGTCCTAATTAGGTATATATAGTTATATGGATTGACTCTACAAAGTTAACAAAACTTGCAATGTATATAGAAGATACTATATAACATTATTGAAAGTTATCAAGCATTTTTACTTCATGGCAATTCCTAATTGCATATTTAATCAACTTTTTAGCTCCGCTGTCAGTCATGCGGAGCTTGTCAAATAGGTTGATTTTCAGTCATTGTCGGTCGTCGTCCGTCAACAATTGCCTCCTCCTCTTAAACCGGGAGTCCAATTGCTTTGAAATTTTATATGCAGTTTATTTGGGGTGACCTCACTTAAGTTTCTTCAAATCGTGGTGAAATTTGCATATTTGTATTTTTGGGGCATTTTTTGTCGTTTTTGGTAAAAAAATCTTCTTCTCTGAAACCACCTGTCCGATTGCTTTGAAATTTGATATACAGTTTACTTAGGGTGACTTCAGTCAGATTTCTTCAAATCGTGGTGAAATATGCATATTTGTATTTTTAAGGCAATTTTTGTCATTTTTGGTAAAAAAATCTTTAAAAATCTCCGTCTACAAAACTAACAGTCAGATAGCTTTGATATTTGGTACATATGTCCCTTGAGATGATCTATTTCAGATTTGTTCAAATTGTGCAGAAATATGCAAATTTGAATTTAAGGCAATTTTTTACCATTTTTAGTCAAAAAATGTATTTCTCAAAAGTACTGGTCTGATAGGTTTGAAATTTGGTATACAGGTTTCTATAGATGAACTAAGTAATAGGTATTGAATTTCTGATGAAATCTGTAATTTTGTATTTTTTGGGCAATTTTTGCCATTTTTGGTCAAAAAATGTGTATTTCCAAAACTACTCATCTGATAGCTGTGAAATTTGGTATACAGGTTCCTATAGATGAACTCAATGATATTTGTTGAAATTATGATGAAATCTGCAATCTTTCTTTTTGTGGGCAATCGTTGCCATTTTTGGTCAGAAAATTTTATTCTCAAAAAACTACACATATCAGATAGCTTTGGTTGGCATGTTCCTAGGGATGATCTGATGTGATATATTCAAAGTATGATTAAATTTTCAATTGTGTATTTTAGCAGTATTTATCCACTTTTTTCTGGCCACTGAAATGAGCTATCAAAGATTTCCACCTTCTTCATCAACATGTGTCAAAAATAGTTATTCTCTACATAAATACAGCGGAGCTATATCGGCCACTAGGTCGCTTGTCTAATTAGGGATATATCTTGATTGACTTGACCAAAGTTGATGAAACTTACTACATACGCTGAAAACACTATGATTCAACAATATTCAAAGTCATTAAGCATTTTTACTTCAGGCAATACCTCATTTGCATGTTTAATGAACTTTCCAAATTAGGGATATTTATCTGAATTGACCCCCGAAGTTTACAAAACTTGCTATCTACATTAAAGATACTGTGATACAACATTATTGCAAGTTGTTAAACATTTTTAAATCAGCCAATTCCTAATTTGTATCTTTAATGAACTTTCCTAATTAAGGATCTATATCTTTATTGACTCAACCAAAGTTGATGAAACTTGCTATGTACATTGAAGATACTATGATAAAATAATATTAAAAGTCATTTAGCAATTTTACTTCAACCAATTCCTAATTTGCACACTTAATGAACTTTCCTAATTATGGATAGTTACCAGGATTACTTGATCAAAGTAGGTGAAACATGCTATGTACATTGATAATACCCTGTTAAAACAATATTGAAAGTCATTTCGCATTTTTATGTCATCTAATTTGCATATCTAATGAGCTTTCACAGTTGGCATACGGAACATAAAGGACTTGACCAAGGCAATTACACTTGCCATATAAAGTGATGATACAATGAGAGAAGTCCAAGACAGTATTTTTATTTCAGCTAATTATACATTTGTATACTTAATGACCTTTAGAATTAATATGTGGTGAATATTATTCATGATGTTGATCATGAAAAACTTTCAATGAAGTTGCAAACATGTGGCAAAAGATTAAATTTACGCAAAACTGCAATATGTAATGAAACATGTGATCAGTTCATATATGGTCTGCTGTGACATAAAGATGCATTAACACTTGTCTCATGAGCGGTGCTTGTTGATTATTTGGTCATTTGAATATCCATTCTTTGGGCTATATGTCCAGAATTTTTCACCTTTTTTTATCAGTCTATCATCCAACGGGCGTTAGCCCAATTACAGGATGAGCACAACACTGTGTTATTGTCTTGAACTCACCGTTCTCCAACAGTGAGTCATTTACTCTGGACCTACCCGCTCTTGAACCGGGTCTCGAACTCACCATCCTCAGATAGTGAGTTCATTACCCTATCCACTTGTCAAAGGTGTCTCCAACATCAAGGTAACCTTGCATTTCACATGTACTCTCATCATACTGTAGTAAATAGTACTATACGTACAGTTTTGAGTGCTTAGCTTGCTATGTAACTGTCCATTTGTATCTTTAATGGATTATCATTTTTTCCGCCAAAATCAATAATTACCCAAATTAAAATATTCACCGTATACTAATAGTATTAAAGTACTAAGTATGGTTTGTGGAGCACAATATGCCATATTTTAGGATTTGCTCAACAAGATGTCATGTGCATGACTTTTCAGATCACAGTCATACCTTTCAAGATGTGCACCACACCATATCTTTCAAATGCATGCCCATTGAACATAGTGACCACATAAGTCTCACTTTGATTCATCAATTGAGTGTCTGTTTTTCCTCATTCAGCAAATCGTGTGAACAGCATGGTTAATTCTGTTAGTTTTGGATTTTTTTCAAGTAAAGCAAATGTATTTAACAACTTGTTCATCTGTACGTGTAATTTCTTAAATAAAAACCCCTGATATCATGAACTTTGGACTATTTCTAGCATTTTTATTCCTTGTAACAGATACAGTGTCTTTTTCAATTCCCTCAAGATAATGAAATCCGGAGAATTTGTCTTCACGACACAGTGTGTACAATCAGCACTGGTATCACTACAAATTGAATTGAAATGTGGACTTGAATTTGACAACAATAAAAAAGGTTATTACTAATATGGTCGCTGTGTTGAGATACTAAAGAATAGGTTTTTCATAGTGCAGTAGGAAATAGAAATCCAAACTTGAAACACTGAACAAAATTACTGAAAATCATGGCCAACAATCACAATTAATACTGAATTCACTTTAGAGGGGATGGTTGAATTTAGCACTGGTTCTTATTGTGCAAGCAATCGATGCTGCACTCAACAATTGAAAAGTACTCAACATGATACTTTGTGAACGTAGGAAATTTCCCCTGAAATATCAGCAGTGCTTGCCCTTTATTTGTCAGCACAAGAGCGAGCTGAGTAAGAAGAGCAAGTTTGAAAAAATTCTACTTGTATGACTTATCTCAGAGTATGCTTTCTTCAATCAATTGCAGAGTGTAAATCCTCTTGAAGTATCTCTTTTTTCCTTTAGTCCTTAGTTAAATACAACTTTTCTTGCAAGGTCTTACTTTGAACTATATTACTCTCAGTGTACGACTAGTCTCTCTTTTCACCCAGAACATACTCTCACTTACTCCACCTAGTAATTGTAACTTTAATTTTGTGACTGGCTCAAACAATGTTGGCAGAATGTAGATCTTTTTGAAGTTTTTAGCTCACATTTCGGTATGTATATATATACCTAAGAGAGCTTATATGGTGAGTTGGTAGCGTCTGTATGTCAGACTCTATAAGTATGTATGTATGTATGTATGTATGTATGTATGTATGTATGTATGTATGTATGTATGTATGTATGTATGTATGTATGTATGTATGTATGTATGTATGTATGTATGTATGTATGTATGTATGTATGTATGTATGTATGTATGTATGTATGTATGTATGTATGTATGTATGTATGTATGTATGTATGTATGTATGTATGTATGTATGTATGTATGTATGTATGTATGTGCGGATGTGTGTCCATCTACATCAAAAACTCCAAAACCACAGCACCTACCATCTTATTACTTGGTGTACAGGTGCACGCGAGGGTGGAGATGTGAATTTGTTGACATGAACATGTCAGTATCAAATATATGCAAATGAGGTAGAAAAAGGGAAATCCTGCGAATTGTGGTTTGTAGTAGTATTCTACCTACCTCATCGTACTTTCACTGGGTAAAATATACTCGATATACGTTCTTGTATATATACATATATGAAAGTATACGGAACACCACATTAGACTTTAACGACTCATTAGCTGTAACTTTGGTCATTTTTTAAATTTTGTTTGTTCTGTGTATCATCTGCAGTTTCTGGTTTGAATCCCTAAACCATGGGGAAATTCCTAATAAATAATAAATAAATATAAATATACCCTATATGAGTATAATCGATATCTGCATTGTTATTGTTTAAATTGTGTATTCAGCTAGATCCGGATACATACATTTATCAACAATAGCAATGGTCATTTCACATATACAAGCCGTGTTGGCAACCAGGACACCGAGTATTGGTCATGATGATCGGATTATAGTAAAATTCTGTAGTTGATACATTGAAAAAGAGTAGTGAAAAATTAGTCAAAAGTTACAGCTAATGTCCCTTTAAGGTAAATTTTGTCAATTTTTTTTTTTCACCAAAATCACTTGTCTGACAGCTTTTGTATTTGGTATACAGGTTCAAAGGGATGGGCAAAATGTGAGATATTCAAATTATAACGTAATCTACAATTTTAGAGTTTTGGGGCACTTTTTGTCATTTTTGGTCAAAAAATGTTTCCTAAAAAGTACTTGTCTGATAGTTTTGATATTTGGTGTACAATTTTTTACCGGAATATTGTTGCATTGTCAAAAAGGATTTTAAAGGTTATTTAAATTTTCCGTAACATGATACTTGAGTAAGCACTTGATACAACATAAGCGCAGTTGGTTTGGTTAATATCTAGCTTTCGAATATTTAAATGGTTCTAGTTCATATGCGTTTCTAGGTAATATTTATCAGAGATTCTTAGTGTGAAAGGGGGCCGTTTCCTCTCAGCGACACTGAAACACTGAAATACCTCATTGCTCATGTACTTGTCTCTTCTTTTCATGTGTTACAGCTCGCTTTTTTATCGTGGCATGATCTTTAAGTTTAGAACTGCGTCTTAAAGTAATTCAACGCTTAGTGTTTCTCGTCCTTAATCGTGGACTACAATTTGTTTCGTCGGGGCGTCATCTGTGGTGATTTTTTATGCCTGTGTAATAACGTGATCCGTTATATCACTGTAGCAGTGATTTCGTCAGTCACAGTCGCAATCTCATTTTTGTCAGTCTGTCCTCTCGGTCATGGTGACTTCGAAGACGTCAGTATATTTGGCTTGACCAGTCTGCAGATCTCATTCGCGGCTTACAGATCCACCTTGGCATATTACAAAGGGTTTTGGTTATACTCGAGGTTTATTCGAATGGAATAAGAATGGGGACAGATATTTGATGTATAACTTTTGCACCGTGTTACACGAGGCACAACTCTGGTTGCGTGGAAAATAGTGAGACCTTCCCCAATCTTTTGCATGAAAAATAGTGGCCTTGCCCTAAATTAATGACCCCTACCGTCTCGATTTTAATGCCGGTACATATACAAATAAAGTGTTAATTATGATTTTCTGACAATTATTATTAATTCAATACTTCCCCCCCCCCCCCCCTCCGTCCCGGGCCATAGTGAAGGAAAAGAAACTGCACAAATAATGTCTGATATCAAGCCGATTAAATTATTGTCCGGGAGGGGTACCATTTATAGTTTTGACAGAAATGTTCGACAGCTATATCGATTAAATCCCGTCCTGGCCTATGCCTATCAGTCAGAAAATCACAAATAATGACATAGTAACATGCACAGAGTGATTTTTTAAATAATTACAAAGTAACTTGGACATTTTGGGTTTGCCAAAGTTGTTATGAACACGTGACCCGAAGTGACTAACGTGTAAATGACAACATACTTTATTTAGGTGAAACACTTTACTCAGTTAACCAAGCGTACAATAAACCATAGAAACAATAGAAATTGCAGCGACGAATCAGTGTAGGTACAGCGACACTGGAGATTAGTATGAATTCATCAATCCAAAGCACGCGTGCTGGGAATCGCCCCGGAAAATATAAGTGTTTTATAAGCATCTCTGTGTATTCGAAAAATTTGCCTGTTTACCAAAATTCCAGAGGGGGGGGGGGCGGGGCAGCTGTCCCCCTTCCTCCCAACCCCTTGCAGGCTACGGCCATGTAGTTTCGTTTGGTAACCTCACTGCTGCCACAGAAGAAAGATAAATCACATTTTGGTAGTGATAATATCTCCGAAAATAAACTAAGGACTTACATGTAAAGAGCCTAGATTCATCTTTGAAAAGAAACATGACCATGTCATAAAGTTATCAGAGATCAAAACCTCATTCAGGAGTTTCAGTTTGCAACTTCATTGAGAAATAAGGTCAGATACTCAGCTTTCTGATAATATTGTGTGTTCGTATATCGGGGGAGTGGTGTTCCGGCAAAGTTCAATATAGCGTAATACAGGCTTAAACATGCTATGTAAAGAGTGCTGCTCTACCTGTGGAAAGTGACTTTAAATATCAATTTCTGCAGTTTAAATTGCACTTTGACTTTGAAAAATTACAGCGCTGTATCGCTCAAGCATTGCATAGATGGCCTAATTTTGTAGATAATTAGATTGTGTTTTGTGCATTTTCATTCCAAAGGTATATGATATAAGCCATAAAGCTTTTCCTCCTTTTCCCTAAAAAGTTTTTTTTCGACAGGGCACTGCCTTGGCAACGACCCTAAGTAGGTATGACCATGACCTTCAATGACCTATATTGCGATAGCAATTAACTTGCCAGCTTCAAATACCAACAATACATATACCTTTAGTGTCATGGTATTTTCGGAGATGTCCGATTTTAGCTATTGCAGTGTCATGGCAACAGGACCAACACTCATACCCACCGCCAGATTAATGACAAACAAGCATATTATGATAACCGAATATCCTAGCTCACTGGAAAACATAGTGACGGGAAGTGCCTAGGAGAAGATGGTATTTGGGAGACAATAGACTGTGATGGCCCATTGACTATATTGGTTATACCAATAGGCGATCCCACACCATGCTTGGTATGACAACATTTCTGCGAAGCTTTTAGTCAATGCAGCCGAACATATTGCAGCTCCATTTTGTCATATTTTCAATTTTTCTTTTGCAAATGTAAATTTTCAGATGCTCTTAAAGTTGCTAGAGTAGTACCATCTTAAAAAGGTCCAAAAGAGATTCCTGCAAAATATTGCCCAATTTCAGCGTTACCTCTTATTAGCAAAATTTTGGACAAGACTGTCAATAATTGGCTTGTAAATTATTCTAACAATCATGACTTTTTATAAGCATCAGTATGGTTTTCGTAAGAACCATAGTGCAGAGTTGTCTCTTATAAATTTACTGAGGCACCTGACATCACAAATTGACCAGGAAAATAGTACAATAAGAATCTTCCCAGATTTTTCGAAGGATTTTGATACCATTGACAATGAAATCCTCTTAGTAAAGGTCCTATATTATGGTGTGAAAGGGGAAATCCTTTACTATCAGAGATATCAACATGTGTCTGTAGATTGTATTAATTCAGTTCATGACAATTACCTGTCGCATGTGGAGACAGGGATCAATACTTGGTCCTACACTCTTTTTTCTTTACATTAATGATCTTCCTAATTCATGCGATTACTTCGACTTTCGTCTATTTGCAGACTCAACCCTTTTTCATACATATTCTAATGGCACTATTTTGATCTTTCACCAGTAGAAAATCTTTGAGAAATGTAACACGTTGGTTTGACGCTAAGAGGCTCACCTTAAACATAAATGAGACAAACTATGTATTTCCATCAAAAACGTAGAGCGGTGTATTTACATGGTTATCTGTGTGTGAAAAATCAACCTCTAGTTCAGATTCACTAAGCGTCATTTGTCGGGGGTAATTATTAATAAGCACTTACATGGAAACAACACATTACAAAGGTAAACGCGATGATAAGAAAGAAGGCCGGAATATTATTTAAATTAAGACACGCTGTACCACAAAGTATTCTCATTTTGCACTATATATCATTATTCAACCCATGTAACATATGGCTTAGAAGTATGGGGGAATACATTTTCATCGTATCTAAATCCAATTCATATCGCTCAGAAAATGTGTATGCGCAGTATAATATTCTCTGAATTTAGAGAGCATCTTCACCTTTGATCAAAATCTACGTATTCAGGATGTTCATAAGCTCTGCAAGTTGCTAAATCTGTACTTTTATGTTTGATTTGCTCCATCAAAATGTTCCTTACTACTTATCATATTATTTTCACATTATCAAGAGTGATCGCGTTTACACGCACAAAAAATGCGTATTCACGCATTGGAATTGACTCTCTCTCTCTCTACGCATTTCTTTCATTGTTATGCGTTTTCTATTCGCATAGGAAAACAGTAAAATGTTTCCGAAAGCACTCCCCGTGACTGAGCTCTTGTGAGAACCAGAGGATATTAGTGCCCGCTTGTCATTAAATTTGTCGCAACGTTTCTGTCAATCACTCATTTGTGTGGAAAGTTTCCGAGTCGGATTCTCTGGGCATTGTCTGAAACATTGGCATCGTAGTTAAAAGGCACGTTATCATATCAACTGTGTCTATGAACTACGTATACGTTGATAATTTCAGGCGAGCGATAGTTTCTGAAACTTATGACGCAAAGTGAGTGACTGACAGAAATGTTGCAACAAATTAAATGCCAACCGTTCATGATGATCGCATCTAGCTGTCCCCAAATTTGATCAAAGAGTCCGTGAACAAATGATTCAGAGGATCAATCGAAAGACACTTCTGGGCAACCCAACATGGAGAACACGGAGAAGAGCAGTGAAATTGAACCCATGTCGGAATCCACGACATATTGTCCTGTTGTCGCCGATACAACAACAGGGGATCAGCGCCAAAGTGAAGCCGTGAGCCGTGATGATAATGCAACGGTTACCAAAAAAATTCCATCCACAACCACACCCAGGCTACCAAGAGCAGTGCAAGACTGAATATCCAGGTGCAGCCAACGAACAATGCACTTTTAAAGGGGTCCTTACTAATGTAAGATATATTGTGTATGACAAGCAATGTGAACTAACTAATTTTAAGTCAAGAGTAATTGATTAGCTGTTCATAATTTGCCCTCCCACTAAAATTTTTCGACCTACCCTCCCGCACTCAAACTTCATTTTTACCCAATCCCCCACTTATTTTTGCCTGTTTCCCCTCCCCACTGTGAATTTTTGAAGCTCCCCTGCCCTGTGGCGAAAAAACTTGCCGATTTCCCCTGCCCTGGAAAAAATTCCCCTCAAAATTTTGTCATTCCATTTCCCCTGCAGACATGAAAAGTTATAAGTACTTGCCATGTGTCCCAATCCCCGGAAACACCATGGCTCAACTTCCCCTGTCCCCGTTTTAAAAGTAGCTTTCCCTCTCCTCGTTTTTCGCCAAGCCCTGTTCCCAGGACAATCAACCGATATCTGCCCTGCCCTACAAAAAAAACTAAAATTTGCTCCCCTGCCACTTAAAAACATGTCCCCTGCCCGAGCAAAATTAAAATTTCCCCTGCCCTCAAAAATTGCTCCTGGAACAGCTTTTCGATGAATAGCTCCGTTGGCTGCACCTGAATATCCATAGCAGGGCTCGAAATTAGCGGTAGTCCCGCGTCCATATACTACCAACTTTTCCCTGGGGCTACCAAAGTCCATGAAATGGTAGCCCACACGGACTACCAAAGCCTGGGAGATGAAATACTTGACGTGCGATGTCCGTCACTTTGGGACGAGCTAAATGCAAATGTTTCATTCAAACAAATGAAACTGCATGTTGATCCACGGTCCCTTCACAATTTTGTGGAGGGACCGTGAATCAACATGCAGTTTCATTTGTTTGAAGCAATTATCCTTTCATCTGTGAAGAGTTTTTTCTGGTGACTATTACAATTTTCACTGCTATGTTGTTGTTTTCACAAGATGCAGAGCGTTTGATACTAGACTATTGAGTTGATTTTCCGTGTGCAGTCTTTGCTTGCCACTTCACACTATGCTGTTGATAGGCAGCATACAAGACGTACTTGTGTCAAGTTTTGGGGTTTTGATGCTGAAATTTCACAAAACTGTCACTTCTGTATCCAGAGAGGTTTAATCAGTTTAATTTGAAACAGCGATATAAAACACATGTGTCAGTTAAGCTTGGAAATCGTGGCTGAGTTTCGCTGTCTTTTATCTATGGTTGTCGATCAGTATCAATGTATTACGTTCTGTATAGAGATACTCAGTTGTAACAAGGCATGCCAGTTCATAAAGATCATGAGAATATTTTTTTTCTGTTTTCCTTTACTCAAGTTACAATTTCTTTGGATGTGTGAGCCGATTTTGAAAGTGATAGAAAGTGTTCAAAATGTACATAAATTAGCATAAAGAAGCGTTCGTGACACATAACATGGGGTTTCTCGAGTGGAAGACCCTAGTTATATTGCTATTTTGTGTTGCTGAATTATTATTATTATTATTAAAAATTGTTTAAAATGCACTACACATACGTCTCAGCACATTGTACATAGCTGTATAAAATAATTTAAAAATACAACCACACTAAAAAATTAAAACAGAAAATTACATATAAAACTGAGTGAAAAGGTAGGTTTTCAATTTGCGCTTAAAACTATCTACACTTCTGGTGGTCTTAATTTCAAATGGCAAATCATTCCATAGTAAGGGTGCACATACTGAAAACGCTCTCTGTCCATATGTCTTGTTAAAGTTGCCACGGGGCTGGTTAAACATAATTGTCACTCGATCGCAGGTCTCTGGCAGGTACATATAAATCTAATAAATCTCTCAGATAAATAGGTGCATTTCCATGGATAATTTTGAATGTAAGCAACAGAATTTTAAATCTGATGCGGGCCTCTACAGGTAACCAATGTAAATCTTTGAGAACGGGTATGACATGATCGAATTTTGCGCGTACGAGAAACTAACCTCGCCGCAGCATTCTGTAAAGACTGTAGTCGAGCAATTTGTCCTTTAGGGGTACCAAACAAAAGACTGTTACAGTAGTCTAAGTGAGACGTCACAAATGCATGGACTAGTTTTTCAGTTGTAGATCTGTCAAGAAGTTCACGAATCTTACTTATTCTATGCAAAGAGAAGAAACCATTTCTGCACAACATATTGATATGGTCAGACATGCTACCGTCCTTACTTAAAGTAATGCCAAGATTTCTGACTAAACTGAAGGGATTATGTCGCATTGACCAATTCTCAGACTGTCTAGCTTTGTCACATCAGATTTTAAACGTGATGAGAAGTGAATAACTTCAGTTTTGTTGTCGTTCAGTACAAGCATGTTAGATTTCATCCAGCTGCGGACGTCGTCGACACAGAGTTCAATGTCATTACGAATATCGTCAGGTCTATTGCAGATGACATAAATTTGCGTATCGTCCGCGTATATCATGCAATCAATCCCATGGTGTACGAAGATGTCTTCAAGAGGTGCAGCGTAGAGTGTAAATAAGAGAGGGCCGAGAACAGATCCTTGCGGAACACCGTATTTCATGCGAGAAAATGGGGATGATGCAGATCCAACCTTGACGCATTGCTGGCGATCAACGAGGTACGAACGAAACCAAGATAGACATTTGCCCGTTATACCGAAACGAAATTGTAGTCTCTGAAGCATAATTTCCTGATCAATTGTGTCGAACGCCGCTGATAGATCTAACATGATGAGAATCACATCATGTTTATTATTCAAGGCAAGCATTATGTCATTGTGAACACGGAGGAGAGCAGTTTCTGTGCTATGGTTAGCACGGTAAGCGCTTTGAAACTTTGTGAAAAGACTAAATCAAGTGAGGTGCTGGTTCAATTGCTGAACAACAGCCCGCTCGAGGACTTTCGATAAGAAAGGGAGGTTTGAAACCGGCCTGTACTTCTTCAGAATGTTCTGATCAAGATCTACTTCTTTAACAATGGACGAATTATCGCTGACGTAAAATGACTCGGAACGATGCCAGTTGTGAACGAATTGTTGAATAGATCCGCAAGGAAAGGTGCCAAGATGTGTACACATTTATTCAACACTCCATGCGGCAGAATGTCGAGTTCACAAGATTTGGGCCGACTCGCAGCGATTTCGAAGCTGTTATCCAATTGGTTGGCAGAATCGTACCGTTATAATGAAATAATACAAATAAACTCCCTAAGTTGCTGTTAATAGTGACAATCGACCAATCAGATATAACCTTGCAAACACGCTGCGAGTCAGCCGCAAGATTTCGGTGATGACTGTTTCACTAACGCAATTATATCCCCAGGTGACACCGGGTCAAATTTAGCTAAAGTATGGGTCGGTATTACATTGTGTACATCAATCTCACAGCTGTGCGGTTGTAGACCAATCCTGTCACGAAGTTGCGACACCTTGTTTTCAAAATAATTCATGAATGCTGATGGAATCTCTTTCATTGCTGAACCGGGGGCTTATACACGGACGAGTACAGTATCCCTAAACTAAAATATTCATGGACTACCAGTTATTGTCACTGGGCTACCAACTTCAAAAAATGGTAGCCCAAGTGGACTACCAGGGTAAAAAGTTAATTTCGAGCCCTGCATAGTTACGTTTTGATGTGTAAATATAAATGTTTAAATTTCGAACACTGCTAGTGCCTGAATAAGCTGCAATACCTCTAACCTTTGGGTTGCCCGATGTGTTTTGACGGCCGCATGTATACCCTTCGCTGTTACGTCTCAGCATGTTTGAAACACAGCCCAGTTGTTCAAGTTGTTCGTCGAACTTGTTTACATTAAAATAATGTTACATGTACATCGTACAATCCGAATTGGTAGTGTAGATTTATTGAACGGCTCATCGTATTTTGTAGTCAGTTTTTATTCCATCCATCGAGTGCGGAAGTGAAATTACGCATGCATACAGCCATTACGCAATTTTAGCACACTATTAAATGCGTATGCCGCACATGTATACATCTGCAGGTCAATCTTCAATATCTTACACAGGTGCAAAATATAGAACATATTGTTGATTTTTGTTAAAATCAAACTTCTAGGTGTAAGTTCACAAAAGCCATCTTTATGAGAATGTCTTGCTCTATGTTAATGTGCTTAAGTACGAAGGTATAACGAATTCTAGCTGTAATCATCTAACTTTGTGGGATTTTTTACTGTCACAGTTACCATCTTCTCTTCACAAAATTACATGTATATACATCAATACATGTTTCAATACAATGTACATATAAGTTAACAGGCTAGGCTCGACTAGCACAAGACTATATTCGTAGCTTCTTATTGTCAATGTATTCTGCGGAATTTGAATTGTATTATATTTCTTGAATATTAAATAATGCAATAAAATAATGATGAAGATGATGACGATGATGACGATGATGATGATGATGAGGATGATGATGATGATAATTGACTTGTCGCCTGAAAAACCAACGTGTCGGTTTTCCACGCGGCGTCGCCTGACCTCATCGGACGACGCGACGATATCATACAAACGAGGCAGCTCCAAGGGCAACTCGAATTGCCTACCGCGTTGCTCGTCGCGTTGCCTAACGAGGTGCCTCGTGTAACTCGACCATGCGACTGTTAGGTAGCCGTCATTATTTACGGTCTGGCGGGGGTGGGGGGGGTGGGTTGGGGTAATTTCATCGGAAACTCCGAAATTTCGAGTACCCCTTGCAAACCATGATGAATTTGAGTAACCCCCCTCTCTAACTCAGAAATTTTGACTGACCCCCCCCCCCTCATAGAAGAGCTAAATACCAATACACGTACTTGTAAAATTTACAAAAATACAGCGATAGTAAAGACCTTTCAAATCCTGATGTACCCTGCTTTATTATTATCGGTTATCTAATGACGGTTGAAAAGGTGAAACAAACAAACCGAAATTGAAAGTGACAACAAAATATAGATATTAAAGCTCACGCTATAACCAGTATCTAACCACATAGTACTGTTTAATTTGGATGAGTATCATGACTGGGTTTTCACTAGGATATATGACTGGGCAGAGTTTGAAAGTAAAAGGGGAATAACATGTGCGAGGCTGAGGGGGAAGTGTCAGAGGGGATATTCACGATCTTGCGTGGAAAATTTTGAGAAATTGATTTGTTTAATGGTGCAGCCTGGTGCAATCTGAAAGCCTCAAAGGTGTTTTTTAATTTGTTTTGAACTAGTAAAACTGTTAGAACGCCCTAAGGGGAGAGCACGGGAGGGGTGTCCCCCTCTCGCGTCGAAAATTTTGAGAAATTGATGGGTGCAACCATGGTGCAATTTGAGAGGTGTTTCAATTTATTTTGCTTAAAAATTAGGTAACCCCCTTCTTCCTCTCCACATTTTGAGCAACCCCCTTGAAGTTTTCAATTTTTGAGTTACTCCCTCACATGCTTACGATCCCCAGGCCGTAAATAATGACGGCTCCCTTAGGTGTACTAGTCCCAGATCGGCCTGAAAGTTCTTATAAGGTTCCGTGGTGCATTGCGCACAGTGAACGTTCATAATTATAATAAAGTCAATTAAAGGTTTCACCCTGACAGATATTTTCGTTGCCGAATTATGAAATACAACATTCATTTTGAGTTTCATTGATATATGCCAGTCTTGTACGCCAATACGTTGTACAACATAAAATCTCACAATTTGGTTGTTCACTGTACATATACCTACAGAGTTTGACACGACCAAGGAAATGCTCTATGGGATGACCGGGAATAGGCGTAGATCTCTTGCGTGGATCGCTCCTGATCACTGTTGTTTCTACCAAGAGTATAATCAATATTTTGGTCAAGAGCACCGAAAATTTGAAATCATCACAAAATACAGTATTTGTACTGTGTGTATGTGCGCTACCAATGGCGTTCGGACGGCTTGCCGGCAAGAGGGCAATAGCAATTCAAACCACGTTATATCACAGTTTTTTGGAATGTCACGTTGCAGAGTTGCATCCAATCACGAGATCAGTACTGTAGTTGAGGTGTAATATTATTATAGCTTTGTCAATACCAGTGAATTTTGTGACCTCATACCCTCAGATACATACTGATAATGTATCCAATCATCCATCATTGCTATCAAAGATGTTTGTACATCTTCAAAGTCAGTGACATCTCAAAAACTATCCCCGTCCTCCCACAATTGACTCATCAAGCAAACTTTGCGCTCCATCATGTACTCGGCCCCGCCTTGTTGTGCAAATTTTGCTTTCGTCCATTATAAGCTGGGAGGGGTACATTATTGCTTAGATAAATAGACGATCTGCTATATTGTTTTAAAAAAATTAATAAATGACAATACAAACCACCCATTCACATTTAGCTTATCTTTTCAATCTTTAGCCACAAAGTGGACACTGTAAAGAAAAATTCTGTAAGTTTACGTTGCCGCAAGAAGGACAATTCAAAACTGGTGTCACACTTTTATTTAAAACAGCTCTGAAATGTAATACATGCGTAATAAATTCTATAGGAGTCGGCATGCCGTCGCAATGAACGGAATGTAAAGTGTTGTGTCTATTATGGGTTACCATTTGTGATAAGTCTTAAGCTATGTAGGAACTAATGTCGGCTCCCAGCCCGCACCATGTGTTGTAAAGGATACCGCTTATATAGTCACATTCATGATGAAAAATATGTTGGCCAAATGCGCTCTACCCTTACTCTATCCTAGACTACCTTGGATCCTTAGGGCTACTGTTTCACACAAAATTTGCACGGACAAAATGTCGGCTACACGTCGGCTACCCTCCACTACCTTGTGTCTTGTGGGCTATCGATTTTGAGCATATTCTGGATGGGAAAATATGTCCGCTACCCTCCGCTACCTTGTCTCCTATGGGCTACCGATTTTGACTCCTCCAAACAATCTTTGAGAAACATAAAGTCTGAAACTTGTCCGCTACCCGTCGCTACCCTCCGCTACCTGGCTTTCTATGGGCTACCGATTTTGAGCATATTCTGGATGGGGAAAAATGTCCGCTACCCTCCGCTACCTTGTCTCCTATGGGCTACCGATTTTGAGCATATTCTGGATGGGAAAAATGTCCGCTACCCTCCGCTACCTTGTCTCCTATGGGCTACCGATTTTGACTCCTCCAAACAATCTTTTAGAGAAAATAAAGTCTGAAACTTGTCCGCTACCCGTCGCTACCCTCCGCTACCTTGTGTTCTATGGGCTACCGATTTTGAGCATATTCTGGATGGGAAAAATGTCCGCTACCCTCCGCTACCTTGTCTCCTATGGGCTACCGATTTGACTCTCCAAACAATCTTTAGAAAAATAAAGTCTGAACTTGTCGCTACACGTCGCTACCCTCCGCTACCTTGTGTTCTATGGGCTACCGATTTTGAGCATATTCTGGATGGGAAAAAATGTCCGCTACCCTCCGCTACCTTGTCTCCTATGGGCTACCGATTTTGACTCCTCCAAACAATCTTTTAGAGAAAATAAAGTCTGAAACTTGTCCGCTACCCGTCGCTACCCTCCGCTACCTTGTGTTCTATGGGCTACCGATTTTGAGCATATTCTGGATGGGGAAAAATGTCCGCTACCCTCCGCTACCTTGTCTCCTATGGCTACCGATTTTGACTCCTCCAAACAATCTTTTAGAGAAAATAAAGTCTGAAACTTGTCCGCTACCCGTCGCTACCCTCCGCTACCTTGTGTTCTATGGGCTACCGATTTTGAGCATATTCTGGATGGGGAAAAAATGTCCGCTACCCTCCGCTACCTTGTCTCCTATGGGCTACCGATTTTGAGCATATTCTGGATGGGAAAAATGTCCGCTACCCTCCGCTACCTTGTCTCCTATGGGCTACCGATTTTGAGCATATTCTGGATGGGGAAAAATGTCCGCTACCCTCCGCTACCTTGTCTCCTATGGGCTACCGATTTTGACTCCTCCAAACAATCTTTTAGAGAAAATAAAGTCTGAAACTTGTCCGCTACCCGCCGCTACCCTCTGCTACCTTGTGTTCTATGGGCTACCGATTTTGAGCATATTCTGAATGGGAAAAAATGTCCGCTACCTCATAATGCTCAATAAATCTGTAAATGTAATTATATTATTTTAAAAATTTTGGGCAAAGTTGCGATCGTTTAGGAAAAATAAAAAAAAACGATTTAAGATTTCTTACTTGTACTAATTTGAATCTCCGGTCAACCAAAAGCATCCCTTTAATTTATTCGTCGTAACCGACACCAATTTATTTGATTACAAACGCTGCAAATTTCATTTTACAGGTTTTATAGACACTTTGAACGTAGGTGCTCATTTATAAAAAAGTTCCGGCTGTCATTAATGTCAAGTGTAAGATAGAGAAAAAGTCCGGCTTTTCTATTATGTAATACAATCAAAACTTGTACCAGCGTACTAATACATCATTACGGCTAGAAATCTATTTATTTCAAGATTATTTGGTTTCCGCTACCCCCGATACCGATCGATACGTAGCGGAGACCTCGGCGAAAAAAAAATTGTGCCCCGAATCCTGCATTGTATACAATTAAGTACAGAAGCAAACGAAATTCGCCGCCAATATAACGATTAAGGGTGCATATATTGTCACTAGCACGAACTTGGTCTGGTTTGTGCATTCCTAGTGTCACACATCAGCGGCAGCAGTGGCCTCCTGAGTTGTCAATGAAGGCGTGATATTAGTTTTAGACCGTCTCAAAACAGTTGGCATAATATGGTGTTATGTGCAGAGTTGCAATTAATCGATGAAGGGGACTGTAAACTTGAAGGACAGAGAATTGAAATGAACAAGCACGCCTTAGCTTTATCGCCGAAACGCCTCCGCCACATGAACTCATAAAGATAAGTTGGAAATAAGTCTGAAGGTGTGAAGCCAATCCAATTTCGCATGGCATGCATCCACATGCCTTCAAAGGTGTTGGTGTGGGCGAAGGTTTGAGGATCCACAAAATGAAGACAATGATTAGCGGTGAAATGAGAGAACTGAGGAGACTTGGACAACGAAGAATAAGCCCCCTACCATTCATCGGAATAATATTGGAACCTGTAGGAACAAATCGATAAAGCATTGGCATTCGTACGCCGGTCAACAGAAATTAAAAAGGAAGCACAAATATCGCGACCAATGACTCCAATCACCAAATGTCTGTCACTGTGTCGACTCAAGCTGTATTTGGACTTCCGGAACTTGAATTCAATATAGATTTTTTTTTGTTTACATCCGTGTATTCATAAATTTCCATAATACAGCCTGGCTAAAAATCTATTGGAAGGCATATCGCGAAGATAAAGGAAACAAATTTGTGGACAAAAAATTAAACCAATCAATAACAGAGTTTGAACTAATGTACAGGTGTGATTTTCGGTCTGTAGAAGAAGTAATGCAAATGAAAACATACAAAGATTTTTTGGCCGTCATATTGATTATTATTTGCATTTGAATGAACTCTGAATTCTGTTATGTAACTGTGTGCCGTCTTTGGCAACGGCTATATTGAAAAGGGGTCAATATGGCCATTGCCGCCGGGGTCAGTTTGTACATGACAACAAATTTGATGAATAAAACGTGAGAGGGGACACATTGTACCCGGAATGAGACGGAATTATTGCCGCAATCACATGAACTAACTAACCCTAACCCTAAAAACTCTGTGATGGTCTTGATTTGCTTGATTTTGTGTCGGGTGAAGCACAGTGGGAGCCAGAAATTGGGGTTAGCTGACCAAATTGTCGGAACGGAGCGAGCGAAGCGAGCGGAGTTCCGACAATTTGGTCAGCTAACCCCAATTCCTGGCCCCCACTGTACTTCACCCGATACAAAAACTAAGCAGTCGGAGATTGTGACAGTGATTTGAAGAAAGTGCAAATTTATATTATTTTAACCTTATTAGTTAGTCAGTGCCGCAATTACGGGGTGTCTGTGTTTTGTGTACGGCGATTTTGACGTCATCAGTTTGTGGCTATACCACTTGTAAAATGGTGCCAATTTTTATTACATGCCTCTTCACAGTTAATGCTATTCGACATTTAGTTACAAGCAGGGCATTTTCAAACAAAAATTTTACCATTAACGACCAGCATCAAACAGATTTTAACGAAAGTCAAAATAGCAGTGCGCAAATGGATATTTTACATTTAGCGTTAAGAGTCTACCTTAACGTCGAAAATATTGAAAGATTTTCCACACTAGACCGTGTAACCATGGAAACCGGTCAGTACATTGTTCACTGGCAAGCTAACATCCCGGATGTTCCTATTCAAATCAATGCACTTATTTGAACTCACTTCGAGGCATGTAATTATCATATTCAAATCAATGCACTGATTTGCATTCACCTCGAGGCATTAATATATATATATATATAATATATATATATATATATATATATATATATATATATATATATATATATATATATATATATATATATATATATATATATATATATATATCTGTAGATTTAATGAAACCACTCTCCCTTTTTGATTTTCAAATCATATGACAGCCTGCCAACTTTGGATTCCAAAAGAGATCAATCGGTCATATGAAACCAAACATTTTTTGATAACCATTTCTGGCTGACGTCAGCTCAGTAGCTGCTGCTGAAGTTTCAGTGAAAGTACTGTTAGATGACACACTTCCCCAAGTCACTTGACCTTAGTGCTTCGCCGAGCAGTAATGCGCACATCAGGAACGACATGTTAGTGTTTTGGACGCTTTTCCGTACGAATTGAAGTTTATCTTGTTTCAATTTTCCAACTTGGCATAGTTGTAGCCTAAGCTATGGGTATATAATACATTTCACGGGCCGTTTTGACATATTCTGACATTACCAAACAATGTGAATAACGTTGTTTACTTGTCAGTTCAAACGGTCACTGTAGGGTAAAGCAAGTTCCCTTGACAGTCGTAGTCAAAACTCCCGCCACTTTTCTTGGTTTACCAATGAAGCAATGGGAGCAATGTCAAGGTTTTGCACAAATTATGTCGTCATCTGGCACATATAAGCTGACGATAAAGTATCGGGAAATTCCTTGACCTTTAGACTTAGCGAACCGTATCTCAAACGTGACGTCTTGTTGACTTAAGGGTTTTATGTCAGACTACAAAATACATTTCTTTAAGAGAAAAAGGTAAGTGTTAAGAAACTGAGAAAATGACATTGGGATATCACAATAAATTAACACTTTAAGTTTTAAGGGAGCCTTCACCAATTACAGGGGGATAGGCCGGGAATTGGGCCCCGGAGTGTCACTTTTGGCGCAAGCAGTCAATATGGCTGTTTGTCACAAGAGAAGTTGCGCAGCATTTGTCAGTCCGGGTAATGTCCATACAGAGGATAGTTTGGAACAGCCATGGCGTACCGTATATGTAATGAGATTTAGGCAAGAACCAATCACGCACAGTATATGTAACGAGGGTTAAAAGTTACGTTGGTTCGCTATGAAATGTTGTGCTGATATCGCGATCTGACCTGACAAATCTACCGATCCAGTTAGACTGTTGGCTACCCGGAAGTGTCTCAGCTCGAGTCGATTTGCGACGTTTATACGGTGTTAAAGATTGTAAGACTTCCTTCAGGAATAGTTTTCTGAGTTTCTTTACCCTTGACCATATTCGACAAAGAGTTATTGGACGTTTTTCGTTCTCTCTTCCAGCTTTTGGTTAACTTCTCGGCGATTGATCCGGCGCGCTTTTTTTCTGAGCGAAGGGTCAATCGTACCGGGAAATGCATGGTGATCGGAAAAATCGTGCTCTATCGATCGTGTTCCGATGACCGACAAGAACAGTTGACCCATCGTTGCAAAGCTTGAAACATTCTCTACACTACAGATGGCAAGGTTAAATCGAAATTCGACCAAAAATAGGCGATATACTTACTATAGATTTACAAGGGTCAAATCCTGATTTCTAGGAGCGGTACGTGGCCAGGAAAATCATCAAAAGAAGTAATTTTCGATGTACTAACCACTTGTGTCGGTCACCATCTCGACTGTACTGAACTTGATGTACATTGTGCGTAATGTTTACATCTAAAAACTACCGAGTGCTAAAAATAAAGGGTGAAATCAAGCCGAAAAGTACCGAATTCGTTGCAATCTACGAGTCTAGATTTGCATGGTTAATTATTCATGACGTTGCGACGGTAGGTTCGCTGATTGGTCAATCATAGTATCCTCTACATAGACATAACCCGGACTGTTTATTGTAACTGCATGGGTGGAGAACGGGCCTTGTCGGCATTTTTCCACATGTGAGTGGTTGTTGAAGTTATATTTCGCTTCAGCCGTTAATGTGAGATAAGTCGGTAAGGCGTATGATGATTGTTTCCAGGCTTTACCAATGAGGGAATTGGAGCAATGTCAAGGTTTTGCACAAATTCATGTCGTCATCTGGCACATATAAAGCTGACGATAAAGTATCGGGAAATTCCTTGACCATTAGACTTAACAAACCGTATCTCAAACGTGACATCTTGTTGAATTAAGGGTTTTATGTCAGACTAAAAATTACATTTCTTTAAGAGAAAAGGGTAAGTGTTAAGAAACTGACACAATGTCATTTGGGATATCACAGTAAATTCACACTTTAAGTTGTAAGGGAGCCTTCACCAATTACAGGGGGATAGGCCGGGGGAGTCGGGGAGGGTCACGTTTGACGCTCGCGGTCAATATGGCTGTTTGTGGGAAGAGAAGTTGCGCAGCATTTTTTGTAACTTGGTGGATAAAGGGGCTTTTACTGCACTTTTTTCACATGTGAGTGGTTGGTGAAGTTATATTTTGCTTCAGCCGTTAATGTGAGATAAGTCGGTAAGGCGTATGATGATTGTTTTCTGGGTTTACCGAAGAAAGGATGGGAGCAATCTAAAGATTTTGCAAGATTTGCACAAATGCATGTCGTCATGTGGCAAAGCTGACGATAGTGTATCGGGAAATTCCTTGACCTGTAGACTTAGCGAACCGTATCTCAGACGTCATATCTTGTTGACTTATGGGTTATATGTCAGACTAAAAAGATATATTTCTTTAAAAGAAAAAGGTAAGTGTTGAGAAACTGACAACGTGACATTATGGATATCACAATAAATCCACACGTGTAGTTTGAAGTGAGCCTTCAGCATTTATAGGGTAATCGGCCGGGGAATGGGGGGAAGGTCACTTTTTAGAAAACTATCCAAGGGGAGCGTCACTTTTATAATCGTCTTGGGAGGGTCACTTTTGACAGAAGCTGATTTTACGACCAAACCTTTGATTTCCCAAGTGATATTTCCTCAATAGCAAATCACCGACGAAATACATTGATTCTTAAATACATGCAAATTATCGACAACCTTCACAAACAAAGGGGATGTAGTGGTATCCTACATTAAACACCTTGAACAGTCCAAACTGATAGGAGACAAGATTCAAAAACATATTCGACAGGTGGCATAGTATATGTCAACTATCAAATGTCTATAAATGCACAGATGTTGGTATTTTTACGTTTTATATTGGACAAAATATGTTCATCGTTCTCTTCTCTCATAGACTAGTATGTATATAGAATCACATTTTAATGAAATTCCTAAATCAAATTTCTTACACACATCCACTTGTAACACACCCTACTATAGTCAAGTACATTAATATCAATAATCAAGAGTACATGAATACTCAGATTTACGTAACTTGTATTGGAAAAACATATTCATAGTTTCTCATAGACTAAAATGTATGGTGAATTAACAATTCTGTGATAATATTTTTGTGTTGGGGAAAATGTCTATAGCTTGCCTGATAGACTGCAATGTATCATGATTTTATATTCTTGGATGAAACACAATAACGGTCACATCTTGCCGCCAAATAGATGCGCAAAGTATGACCCTCCCGCAAATCCATGACCCTTCAAAATGCTTGCCTAAAATCTACGGCCCTCCCTTCAAAAACACAAGCCCTCCCCTGTGAGTTGTGTCCGTAACTTTAATAACACATTTTATGTAAATTGGCTTAAAAGTTTCAGTTATTCCTTAGGCAAAACTGCAGTATTTGGGGAGGTTCAAGTTTTAAAATGTCGGAAAAGAGGAGAGGGTCACATTTAGACACGACGATAGGGGTTACATTTTACAGTAGAGTTGCCAATTGAGTTCCACTGACCCCCTTGTAATTAATGAAGGCTTCCTAAGATCTTTGCCATTTAAAAACATCTCTGAAAGGTATTCAATGAAGACAAACACGAACTTAGCGGGGAGGCTCCCTCGAGGACAGCAGGGACAGTAGTGTTAAGGAGAGGGATATAATAATCCAATCCGTTACAAATCTTGGCTGACCTGTTAATACAACGAGATTTCAATAACGGAACTCGAAAACAGATTATCGTTAATTTTGTGGTAAGCTAAATTCTGTCACATATTGAAATATACCCCTATTGCTATTTTCTATTTTCAACATCAATTCATCGTTTGAAATAGGCAGATTGGTGCTGCTGCGTGGCAGATATTGTAAATATTGCCTGTATAATCAGTCTGCAGGTGCATTTCAACAATCTGACGTATCTTGGGAAATATATCTAGCAAACAAATACAGCAGTATCATTTTCCACATTTTGCTGCCTATATTTACAACTGTTTTTAGATATATAAGTACTATAACTCGATATAGCATCTTCTCTTTCTGGGCGCCACCATTTCGAAAACTCTGTTGCTATTGACAATAGCAATGGCGGCACTGCACTGAACAATTAGAAAGCCATTTTCCCCGTAGTGGAACGTGATCCAATCTTTTCTTTTAGCAAAACCCCAGAATATAAATGGAGGGACTAACGTCCTTCACGTCAGCTGTGTCCCATGTTATTTTTTCAGGCAGTGCTACACTGTAAACTAAGCCAACATCTTATCTATGTAAACAATGTTACGAAAGGTCATAAACACGTTTCAAATTCTGCAATCAAAATAAGGAAAAATATAGAGCAAAACTACAAAGCATTTGCAAGCAAAAGCGAAGTTCCAGAGACCAGAGCAGCGGAAGAAACAAGAGAATGTGTGACAAAGATAGGTGCAGAATGAAAGAGTGCTTTGGAATTTAATATTCAAGCACGTACCTATAGTTAAGGGCTGATAGCAGTAAACACTATAAAGCAAGGCAGTCCGGGGAATTACAGTACAGAGATTACAAATGCCTACATGTACGGTAAAAACGCAACAGATACATACGGGGGCGACAACGCACGGAAATGTATATCAGACGACATTCTCGCGAGCCAGAGCAATAATTTTCGCTCCGCTGACCTACGCAAAAATCAATCGCTTGACGGGTAGCGCTGAGTTGTTGCCGTAAAGAGGCGCATGGTTTACGACGATGATCAGACGAGAGGAAACATCGGACCTAGGCTGTTGAAATTGAAAACCGAGGCCACATGCATTTTCATTTGATTAAAAGCACAGACTAAAACAATTTCCATTGCTATGTCGCTGTTTTCACAAGATACTGACCGTTTGATCTTGGAAAGTTGAGTTGCTTTTACGTGCAGCCAACGCATGCCGCAAGTGCCGGTGCGGTGACAGACAGTTGACTATGAATGCCTAGCTCTGCATGGCAGGGCTGTGTTACCGGCGTTAAACGGCCTCGCAGACTGATATAGGAAAAACCGCTGGTGGCTCCTCAGAAATACGGTGGGCAGTTTCTCTGCCAAAACAGCCGATTTTGAATCCAAATTTTGCATTGATCTTCGTTTTTGAGCACACCCACCTCGCCTAGGTACACGATGTGCCCAGCCGCGCTTGTAAACTTATGGAAAGGCTACTTTTCTCTCTCTATGCGAGCGAAGCGATCGTACCGCCGCCATTGTTATGTCATTAGCATTCGGGCGAAACAGTATAGCGCCACGTACGGCGAGTATTTAGAGAAAAATAAAATCAAAAAGCAACAAAAAACAAAGCGTAAGAAAGCTAGAATTATTAATAGCTGAACGCAATATGATAGTTGAGCAATGCAAAATAAAAAATAAATAAATAAACACACAAGAAATGCCCGTAAAACCCGTCCGAGCTGAGCGATGACGTCATAAGCGTGTCGCAATGCATTCTGGGTAATTAAGGTAAAATTTGTGTATAACATGTTCTATGATAGTAATACCGGAAATAGAGAAAGAAAGAAAGAAAGAAAGAAAGAGAGAAGAAAGAAAGAAAGAAAGAAAAGAAAGAAAGAAAGAAAGAAAGAAAGAAAGAAAGAAAGAAGAAAGAAAGAAAGAAAGAAAGAAGAAAGAAGGAAGGAAAGTGAGCAAAAACTAACAGTTCCAGAGCTGGTCTCTGGAACTAATAAGGTTATGACACGCCTGCACCTTGTCCACCAATCAGAGTGAGCGGTAATTCACTATTAACTAGACCACTGTTAACATTATTTAAAACGATTATTGCCTCTGATTTGTTTATGGCCATTACACCGTGTGGTACAACATATTACAAATCATTCATTGCAATGATGACAAAACCCGATTAACTTTATCATAGCCAGTTTATGAAAGATAAAGCATGCAACCTGCAAAACGGGGCATTATAAACGTCCGTAATTGTCCATTTTTTCTCCGAATTGCTCTAAACAGACAAAATAAACTTGTTTGGTCGATTTTGCGTCAACACTGCTGGGCTACGCCTCTCGTGTTACATCGCATATTCAACCAATCAAATGAGACTTAATCAATGTTTTAAGGTCGGAACCTTGGATCTCGTGTCATGTGACAGTCTCAAGTCTCGCGGTGTAATTAAGGAATTCGAGCACATACACTAAAATGCATGTTCAGCTCTTTCGGAACCGAAAGAAAAGATAAAGGTAAGCTCTGTTTTATAAATTCAGCCCTGAAATGGTTCCTATTTACGGTTACTAATCTCATGTGTCCATATTGTTCTGAAAAAAAGCTGATCCCTGCGGATGTGAGGCGTCGCTGAACCTACACTCGCTTGTGGCTGGTTGCACGTCGGGGCAGCCTCTGTAGTGACTCAAAAAAGGGAAGTAATGAAACCAAAACAGCAGGGTACACACGTACCGCCGAGTTTTACAAAAGTTTCCACTCAATAACAGGTTCAGTGGATTCAATAAATCAACAGAGATTGCTCCAACTCCATTTCAAAATACATGACTGCTATCCTTTCTACTGATTCATAATTCAGCGCTCATAATTACCTTGGCTACATCTAAAAATAAAGGAGTGACGCAAAAGAATGTGTTTTCAGCGGTATTATTTCCGTAAGAAGCCACTACGAAATGTGTGACTATAGACTTAAGACCTGCGCATATAATATACATCAAATAAGCAATATACTTTATGAGTCTCTTGTTCAAATCTTCTGTATGGTAGCATTTTTACCAAGAATTTGCTTAGTACCAGCAAATGGCTGTTCAAAAGTTTCATCTTAGAAGACTGGTACCACATTAAAATCAGGACCCACGCGGTCAATATGGCTGTTTGTGACAAGAGAAGTTGCGCAGCATTTATTGTAACTGGGCGGAGAAAGGGCCTTGTCGGCATTTTTTCACATGTGGGTGGTTGTTGAAGTCATATTTTGCTCCAGCCGTTAATGTGAGATAAGTAGGTAAGGCGTAGGGTGATTGTTTTCTTGGTTTACAAATGAGGCAATGGGAGCAATGTCAAGGTTTTGCACGAATTAATGTCGTCATCTGGCACATATAAGCTGACGATAAAGTATCGGAAAATTTCGTGACCTTTAGACTTAGCGAACCGTATCTCAACGTCATATCTTGTTGACTTAAGGGTTTTATGTCAGACTACAAAATACATTTCTTTAAAGCCATTTCTGGCGATCCCTGGGATCGTCTTTGTTCTGGTCTGTAAGAGGATTATGGAGGTGTGATAGCCTTTTGTTTTTCATTGAAATTATAATCTTGTTGTAACTTTTCTGATGAGACAATCTGGTGCCAACGAATGCCTTGAAAAAGGTAAGTGTTAAGAAACTGAGAAAATGACATTGGGATATCGCTATAAATTCACACTTTAAGTTTTAAGGGAGCCTTCACCAATTACAGGGGGATAGGCCGGGAATGGGCCCCGGAGTGTCACTTTGACGAACGCAGTCAATAAGCTGTTTGTGACGAGAGAAGTTGCGCAGCATTTATCAGTCCGGGTTATATCCATATAGAGGATAATTTGGAAGAGCCAATGGCGTACCGTATATGTAATGAGATTTAGGCAAGAACCAATCACGCACAGTATATGTAACGAGGGTTAAAGGTTACGTTGGTTCGCTATGAAATGGTTTGCTGACATCGCGATCTGACCTGACAGATCCACCGATCGACTGAGACTGTTGGCTACAAGGAAGTGTCTCAGCCCGAGTCGGTTTGCGACGTTCTACTGTGTTGAAAATTGTAAGATTTCTTCAGGAATAGTTTTCTGGGTTTCTTTACCCTTGACCATTTCGACAAAGAGTTACTGGACGTTTTTCGTTCTCTTTTCCAGCTTTTGGTTAACTTCTCGGCGATTGATCCGGCGCGGGGTTTTTTCTGAGCGAAGGGTCAATCGTACCTGGAAATGCATGGTGATCGGAAAAATCGTGCTCCATCGATCGTGTTCCGATGACCGACAAGAACAGTTGACCCATCGTTGCAAAGCTTGAAACATTCTCCATACTACAGATGGCGAGGTTAAATTGAAATTAGACCAAAAATAGGTGATATTTGGCGACAAATTACTTACTATAGATTTACAAGGGTCAAATCCTGATTTCTAGGAGCGGTACGTGGCCAGGAAATCATCCAAAGGAGTAATTTTCGATGTACTAACCACTTGTGTCTGTCACCATCTCGACCGTACTAAACATTGTGCGTAACGTCTATATCTAAAAACTACCGAGTGCTAAAAATAAAGTTTGAAATCAAGTCGAAAAGTACCGAACTCGTTGCAATCTACGAGTCTAGGATTGCATGGTTAATTATTCATGACGTTGCGACGGTAGGTTCGCTGATTGGTCAATCATAGTATCCTCTACATAGACATAACCCGGACTGTTTATTGTAACTGCATGGGTGGAGAACGGGCCTTGTCGGCATTTTTTCCACATGTGGTTGTTGAAGTTATATTTTGCTTCAGCCGTTATGTGAGATATGTCGGTAAGACGTATGACGATTGTTTCAAGGCTTTAACAATGAGGGAATGGGAGCAATGTCAAGGTTTTGCACAAATTATGTCGTCATCTGGCACATATAAGCTGACGATAAAGTATCGGGAAATTCCTTGACCTTTAGACTTAACAAACCGTATCTCAAACGTGACATCTTGTTGAATTAAGGGTTTTATATCAGACTAAAAATACATTTCTTTAAGAGAAAAGGGTAAGTGTTGAGAAACTGACACAATGACATTTGGGATATCACAGTAAATTACACTTTAAGTTGTAAGGGAGCCTTCACCAATTACAGGGGGATAGGCGGGGGGGGGGGGTTGGGGAGGGTCACGTTTGACGCTCGCAGTCAATGTGGCTGTTTGTGATAAGAAAAAGTTGCGCAGCATTTATTGTAACTTGGTGGAGAAAGGGGCTTTTACGGCACTTTTTTCACATGTGAGTGGTTGGTGAAGTTATATTTTGCTTCAGCCGTTTATTTGAGATAAGTCGGTAAGGCGCATGATGATTGTTTTCTGGGTTTACCGAAGAGTGGATGGGAGCAATGTCAAGATTTTGCAAGATTTTGCACAAATTCATGTTTTCATCTGGCAAAGCTGATGATAAAGTATCGGGAAATTCCTTGACCTTTAGACTTAGCGAACCGTATCTAAAACGTCACATCTTGTTGACTTAAGGGTTTTATGTCAGACTGAAAATACATTTCTTTAAGAGATAAAAGGTAAGTGTTAGGAAACTGACAAAATGACATTAGCGATATCACAATAAATTCACAAGTGAAGTTTTAAGGGAGCCTTCACCGATTACAGGGCGATAGACCGGGGGAGTTTGGGCCCCTTAGGGTCACGTTTGCGCTCGCGGTCAATATGACTGTTTGCGATAAGAGAATTTACGCAGCATTATTGTAACTGGGCGGAGAAAGGGGCTTGTCGGCAATTTTTTCACATGTGAGTGGTTGGTGAAATGATATTTTGCTTCAGCCGTTAATGTGAGATAAGTCGGTAAGGCGTATGATGATTGTTTTCTGGGTTTAACGAAGAGTGGATGGGAGCAATCTCAAGATTTTGCAAGATTTGCACAAATGCATGTCGTCATCTGGCAAAGCTGACGACAGTGTATCGGGAAATTCCTTTACATGTAGACTTAGCAAACCGTATCTCAGACCGTCATTCTTGTTTGACCTTATGGGTTTTTATCACATGAACTGGCCCGAATTCCCCCCTGTGTGACGTAGAACAGGACGGATAAGAAATCCGAATTACCCCTGTTGTACGTCATCAACCGGAATTTTTTTCTTGCATGGTACCGTTCATAAATGTGGGTCGCAACGTGAACATAGACCGATTTGTCGTGATCGATGCCGTGCTCTCATGACATTTTACAAAAAAGGTGACCCGATAAATCCACACATGAAACATAGAAGGCATGTCCAGCGAAATTTCTAGTCGCTAAAACTATAGCTGTTCTCGAGAATCGAATGGGGATACCGCCGATCCAGTCGCGTCGCCTCGTAAGGCTCAATGTGGACGTCGTACCTGGCGATCCCTGTTGGCGATAAACCTGAAATCTACACCCCCGGGGTCTACACCTCAACGGAAGTTCAACTGAATAAATGAGTACAGTATAATCTTCGGGAAAGCGACATACAGGCACAAGCATAAAGTCATTCGACTAAAAACGATAAATTTCCTTCATCATACAACAAACCTGTAGCGCGTAAGGCTGTAGCGCTAGCGAAGACATCAGCTATATGCATTGCAGCGCTGTTGAATCCGATGTACTTCGAAAGTTGACTCAGACAACACTCAAAACAGAGTTTCCGTCAAGTAAAATTAGGATGTATCTACGGGTGAGATATATGTCACTGCAAACGTCAAAGTCCTTAAGACGAAAACATTGACGACCGAGATCGGGATTAACCAGTTGACACCGGCATGGCAGAGACCGGTGACGGCAGCGTTGTGGGCATAAACATCCCGGATAAACATGCAATGAGGTACACTCTGTGTGTCATCGAACGGAATATTTCGCGCTCGCCACGGTCGTAAACTTGTGTGATATTTTGAAAAGCCACGGAATCTCTGAGAATGAGAATTACTGTTTCGATCGTGTCGTTGCATTTACTTCATAAATCTATTTGTAAATATTCTGAATAACTCTGAATACTATGGCTATCCGTCGTCGCTAGCACGATGAAAGTTATGTCCACCGCGCACCGTACCGATCGATGGCCGACTTGCCTTGGCATCGGGTACTGCGCGAGACAATGATTGACAGTTCACGTGACAGAATCCGTATGTCTGGTTGGTGGAGATACCATTTCATGTAGCAAATTTCAGCTTGATGGGATTTATGAATGAAAGTATCTCCTGGGTGACGGGCCGCTTTACTCTTTAAATGAAAGTAATCCGCGTAAGTAAAACACAAATAGCGACGAAATTCATGCAATTTGTTACGATAATTTTGATCCATTCACATCAAAAGAAAAATAAGAAGACTGTTCATGTGATAAATATATAATCCCATGGTATTTTTCTCTGTTTGACGTCATCGTATACTCGTGTTTTTCGCGGAGCCGCACAACTTCTCGCCTTCGGCTCGAAGTTGTACGGCTCCGCGAAAAACACTCGTATCGATGACGTCAAACAGAGAAAATACCGGGGAGTATATATAAATATGTCAGACTAAAAAGATATATTCTTTAAAAGAAAAAGGTAAGTGTTGAGAACTGACAACGTGACATTATGGATATCACAATAAATCCACACGTGTAGTTTGAAGTGAGCCTTCAGCATTTATAGGGTAATCGGCCGGGGAATGGGGGAAGGTCACTTTTTAGAAAACTATCCAAGGGGAGCGTCACTTTTTATAATCGTCTTGGGAGGGTCACTTTTGACAGAAGCTGATTTTACGACCAAACCTTTGATTTCCCAAGTGATATTTCCTCAATAGCAAATCACCGACGAAATACATTGATTCTTAAATACATGCAAATTATCGACAACCTTCACAAACAAAGGGGATGTAGTGGTATCCTACATTAAACACCTTGAACAGTCCAAACTGATAGGAGACAAGGTTCAAAAACATATTCGACAGGTGGCAAAGTATATGTCAATTATCAAATATCTATAAATGCACAGATGATGTTATTTTATTTTTACGTTTTATATTGGACAAAATATTGTTCATCGTTCTCTCATAGACTATCATGTATATAGAATCACACTTTAATGAAATTTCTAAATCAATTTCTTACACACATCCACATTTTAGACACCAGGATAGGGGTCACATTTTACAGTAGAGTTGCGCACGGAGTTCCACTGAACCCCATGTAATTAATGAAGGCTTCCTAAGATCTTTGCCATTTAAAAACATCTGTGAAAGGTATTCAATGTAGGCAAACATGAACGGGGAGGCTCCCTCGAGGACAGCAGGGAAAGTAGTGTTAAGGAGAGGGATATAATAATCCAATCTGTGACAAATCTTGGCCGACCTGTTTAATACAACGATATTTCAACTAAGGAACTTGAAAATAGATTTTCGTTAATTTTTAGTTAACCTAAATCTGTCACATATTGATATATATACCCCTATTGCTATTTTTATATTTTTAACATCAATTCATCATTTTGAAATAGGCAGATTGGTGCTGCTGCGTGGCAGGTAGCGGCCATGCGCCCTGTGCAGTTTAGTTATCAGGCTGATGTAAATTGAAAATAGGAAATGCTGGCTATTTCATTTTGTCAATTTAGCTGCAGACAATGAAACGTAGCGCCGCCAACCCAGACACCGAGGGTAGTCTGACGTAATTAAATAATGATTACATTGTAAGAAAAATATATCAAAAATTGTCAAGTGAATTGAACAGAAGGCGGATCAAAATGACATCCGTATGATTCTAACAAAAATGTTTTCAGCTTGTGATGTGCTCGGCTGCTCTCAATCATCTGTTGATTTGTCACTCACAGGTTTCCCCGACATAGACTTTGACGTATTTCAAACAACACGATTGGAACTAATTTGAGATAATTGCATTTTCATTTTTTTCAAATCTCTTAAAAGTGTTAGATGCTTTATAGCTGAATGTTGCAATGTGAAAATTATTCATAAAAACAAGTGTGTAATGTTAAAAAAAGCAGGTCAGATTACATTTGCATATTAAATCGACATTACTTCACCATTCAATTATCCCTCATTAGTTCCAATCGTGTTAAGTATGTTGAACATCAATAATGAATCCCGTGTTCTTTGTTAGCCTTTAATCATATCATGATCAGTTTGAAGAAAACATTACTAAACTTCCTCTTGATGGTCTAAATTTAAGACCTGAACGTGGGTAATAAGTATTTGTTAAACAGTCGCAATGTTGTAGCATTGCCGTATACAGCTAAAAGTCTGAATTTGTAATCTTCTAAGCCGACAATAAAATGTCTCGCAAAATTAAGCTTACACAGTAATTAATTAAAATTATCTAAAAATGAAAGACACGAATATTCATGATTATAAATGTTTGCAGTAACTGATATGAAAAAGAACGGGAGTACTCGTAACAAAATAAGTATTTAAAAACCTGTGATTTTTTGAACTCTTGTACTGCTGTTTCGCACCGCAGCGCTCGCTAACCATCGGTGTTGGCATGGCAGTGCAATACTGAAACATTATTATAGAGGCTTATGTTTATGAACACTCGTAACCCTTCCTGTTTTTATCAGTAAACAGCTAAGATGAACATTTTATAACAAATCCGAAAATAGTAGTTTGCAAGCTGTTCTGCTTTCGTCGGAGCGAAGTACTTTCGCTATGAAAGATTTCAAAGACGATAGCTACGACAAAGCGTATCCAAAGCAAAAGAAAATCACATTTCTCCATAGAACCCTTTCCCTCGCGATAAAACCAGGTCCGACAGGCTTATTATCACATTTTACATATAATTGTGCATAATGTGACATATGAAACAAGAATTACATAAGTAAATAGCTTTCTCATAACTGTAAGAGCCTCTGCCAAAATAAAACTCAATTGCCAATTGGGCTCGTACCTAACAAAATTACAAGCAGGTGATAAAAAATTCCCTTACAAATCATGATCTAGCATTAGCAAATGGGACACAAACTGTTAAAAAAACAAAGTTACCGAAAGGTTCTGCAATAAATGATTGTTTAACAGGGACGACAAAAGCACCTCCTTTTATATTTATTTATTGCCACTTGTCCACTATCTCAGGAAATGGCATGGCATGCCGATCGGGCTCAGGAACAAACAGTCCAACAAAGAGCTCTGATGCATGACGTGCAAACAGTTTGAAATCAGAGTTTATGGTCTCATGATATTCATCTCGCAAAACAGTCAGCGGGTACATACATTAGATTTAAAATTCTCTCCGTCCAATATAACGATCTTATCACTTATGGCTCCTCGATAGACCTGATATTAAAATTTCTTTTGTGAGATCAAATTTCGACGTGTTCCTCCTCTTTTAATACTTGAGGCCTATTTCGAATGAGAGTGATCGGGAACAAGAAACTCATCAGTAGCTATAATATCAAAGACATGCCAAAAGTCATAAATATGTAATTCGGTTAAAGGTTATCGTGACGTCAGATAACTATATGCACATTAACATTTCCTTGAAGCCAATGATCAGGAGATAGTTACACGGAATAAATCAAGAGAAGGAGCTTATTTTGCTTCGGTGCAGCTTTTTAAATTAACAAACTGTTTAACAATTGCAACAGTTGAGGCATCATCCGATGAGGGCACTGCCTTCCAATCAGCAGCAACGATAGTACCACCATCCGTCTCGAACACAGATGACGTACAAAATGCTACATCTGCAGCTGATAAGCAACTACATTGGCCTCAAATTACACTGTACATACAAACGTTGCAGCAGACAACTCGAATTCCGCTGCAAACAGCAGCACTGTTAAAAACATAACTCTAGCACTTGACACAGCAGGAAAACCAATCATTTGGGATCGTCGTCGTCGGGGGCGCAATCGCAGACACTACGAATCATTTGTCATCATCCCCCTCAAGGTTACTGTGTTGATACTCATTTCAGGATGTCATCTGATTGTGATTGTGCTGTTACTGAAATGTTTATGAAAACTGTATCAGATTTCGATACATGTTAGCATAAACTTAATAGATTCTATCTCTCCCGCAATTTACACTAGATTCAGAAGAGGGTCACAAATCTACTTACGTCATGTCGTCAAACCAGAACCTTAACACACACCTTTGGTTTGATAGCTGCAGAGTACTTCCAATTACAGCTTGTAGACATATGCATAAGTATGCAAACATTCTGCAAGTGACGAAAAGGTCACTGAAATGTATATCACAATGCGTCAATGTGTACAAATTAGTACGCGACTGCTGACTTTTTTGTTAAATTTTTATTTCTGTGTGAGTTTCTGTTCAGTATTGGTCACTGTGGTACAACTAATAAGCAGCATTATATTTTTTAAGTCTCCCCTTTTGGGCTAATAATATTTCATTCTTCTGCCTCTCCTGAGATGTCTGTGAACGTAGTCTTAATTTATTGGTTTACTTTTATTCCACTAAGCATTAAGGAATTTAGTGCTTTTGTGTAAAAGGGTTACTTTCATAGACTGTATAGTATTACATGACTCGTTTTCTTCACAAACTTCCCCGTTTTGGATCGAGCCAAATAATCACTCGGAGCGGAGTGTTGCGAACATTAAGATCGCTTTAAGTAACAGTCGCCCCATGTCAACAGGTGTCTTGCATACGATGTCATACTGTAACGTAATGCACACACTGTTACTGAATGTTGAGGTAGACCATATTTATTCTGAGCTACCCTTACTGTTTTCTTGCCTTCTTTAATGACAAGATCTACGAAAGGATTATATCATAAGATCAAACGTACTATTTCTGTAAGTTGCTACTAAACCCTCCAAATTTTCATGTCAGCAATATCGCATTGTAGTGAGAGGGCGGTGTTTATTTTGCTTGTTAATTCGTTTACTTGCAACCTGTAAGTGTGGTTCAGGAATATTCAAAAGCGGCGGGTGACCAAGCTTTGTACACAACTTGCAATGCGAGATATTTTTCTAACTTTGTGAACAAAGTTATATTCTAGGATCGTGTCACTCATTACTGGACGGTTTAGAGTTGGGCATCATACCTGCAGTAAAGCAGTACTGTCTGAAAGACAAGTTTGTGCCCTGAACTTCTCATAGGAAGAATATCAAACAAATGATTTCAAGTTCGAGTGAATAGCAAGGATGGTGGATTTGGTCAATCACAGCAAAGTTTTTATTCACTTACTGATTTACTAGTTACGTTGCAACGTAGGAAACGGAAACTTACATGTTCATAAGGGTTTGCAATTCCTATAGTCCGGTCAAAATAGGGTTAGACCCACCACAAATTGCAACAGATTTTTTTTCTTCAGAATGCATTTTAATGAGGTACCCAAAACAACAGATTAAAGTTTACTCGAATCCACCTTGGGGAAATATGTCTAATTTGCATAAATTAAATATGGCGGCCAATCATCCAACAAAATATCATTAGCAAAGGCTTAAAATTTATTCAAACAACTCATTATCTTCACGGAATCAACTGTTACACAATACAAACATGTGCATCTCGAAAAATGACTGAAGATGTACTTTGTGTAATAGTTGGATTCTCTGTTTTGGGTGAATTGTAAGCCTTTGCTAAAGCATGCAGATTTCAGTTTTTGTGAGTTTGTGTGTCCATAAAGTTTTTAGGAATTTGACATTGTTTGTATTAGTGCTAAGTTTCAATTTGTGTGTATTACGACACTTTTTATTTCGGTCATATCATTTTTCTGGTTTTTTTAGTTTTTTTAGCTTTGTTGTGTTTATTGTATTTTGCTGATATGTGTGATTAGTTCTTGCCTATCATCTAAGGGATCTTATAAAGATGCACCCATCCATAAGAAGGGGTTAAGTCTAAATTAAAAACTTTGGCGCCAAAAGGGTTAATACGTGGTATATGACAGAAAATGTCTTTTATAGGTATGTTGGCCACCATATTGGATGTATGCAAATTAAAAATTACCTATGCAAATCATAGCATCTCGAAAATTGTTTGTCCATGCCTAAGAAATACAGTTTTACTAAAAAATCACTGAAATAGCTTGTTTAGTACGTGGTATATGACCGAAAATGTCTTTTGTAGGAATGTTGGCCGCCATATTGGAATTATGCAAATTAACGAGGTGCCTATATGAAACATTATACCTCCAAAATGATACCCTGAGCCAAATAACTAGTGTCAGACTTTGAAATAATTGAAATAGCTTGTTAATATGTGATATATAGCCAATTATGATATTTTGTTGGATGATTGGCCGCCATATTTGATTTATGCAAATTAGACATATTTCCCCAATGTGGATTCAAGTAAACTTTTAATCTGTTGTTTTGGGTACCTCATTAAAACGCATTCTGAAGAAAAAAATTCTATTGCAATTTATGGTGGGTAAGGTGCCAAAATCTCGTAGATTGACTGGACTACTAACATTTTTCGTTGAGATAGAGATACTTATGACGTCATCCATTTCAGCGCTGACAGCAGAGGGACAGAAGGAAGATTTTATATTACGTGAGTCATATCAGCCAGGTAGGTCATATCGATGCTGTGATAGTGTTATCCACAGATACTAGGCAATAGTAATATCTAAAGGATACATTCCATTTTAGCTATTAAACGTGAATTTATACACAGCGTTTATTTTTTCTCATTTCATTGTCATGTAATCGTGAGGAATAGATAAACTAGTAAGGTTGGAACGGCGCTCATTAATTTGTTAGGTATGAACAGCCAATGTTAAATGATAAGTTAACAAGACCTATTATGAAGAGAAAGGTCAAAAAAAAACGATCATATAAAATGGATATTATTACAGTATTTCCTTAACAATATGATAGATTTAAAATATCTAGCAGAGAAAAAATAATGCTTAATATTTATGGTCTATCTGATCTGACAGAGCAAAGGTCTACGTGGCAATATTACATTGGAACGGATTCTGACAGATAGCTATCTTTCTCTCCAAGAATGCAAATATAAAAATTCTTACTTCAGCTATTTTTAAATGTCTTAAAAACTTCTAGGTAATGAGAAATCAATGCAAGTAAGTCACTGAAGAACAAGAAATCTGTAAACAAACAAACGAACGACGAACAAAAAGGACCATAATAGATTATGGCATAGTGTAAGGTGGGGCGATACAGGATCGGTTGTCTTACGATGGGAAACATTTTAATATCATATCATATCATATCATATCATATCATATCATATCATATCATATCATATCATATCATATCATATCATATCATATCATATCATATCATATCATATCATATCATATCCATTCAGATCAGATCAGATTAGATCAGATCAGATCAGATCTTTGTATAACGCATCGTGTTTCATATTAGACACTATAGTACAATATAAAACAAAAGAAAATATTACAACAGAAGAGCCTTTATTATCCATTTTTGAAGATGTAGTTCACATACTCTAGCCAAAAGACAAAGAATCACGAATTCTGTTCTAATATTTGAAAAATTTACGTCAAAAACGACGTAAATTTATTGCCGACATGATAAAAGACACACCGTTGATGTAGTCCACTGCTGTCATGAAGAACGAATTTACGCTTGGCTTATCCGTCTGTTGCTTTGTCTATTTCTACAACTGAGTTGCTTTTTTGGCAACACCACAAATAGCGGTCATTCTTTTCGACCACTGACTGAAACACTATCTTGTTTTGATGAAGTAACTTTGCCGGAACATGTCAATGTACGTTATTAGTGCAAAGATGCTTGAATGTGTCTATTGGCGCGATACCAGTAGGGTAAAGTTTTGCCTACCACAACCTTACAGATATCTAGTCAATAATACTGGTGTCACCTTTGCTCCAAAGGCCGAAGTTTTCTTTTATTTAAATGAGAACAAGCTAGAAGCTATCTTTGAGAGATCTCATCTAATGAACTTGTGTAAGCGCCTAATTTTTAATTTTTAACTTTTGTACCCTGCCTGTACACATAAATTGGCCTCGTAGTGCAAAGTGGGTGGTGAATAAGGTTCAAGGATGGGTCATTCGATCATCGTCCATTGTGATCCTTTTAACGTGTCTTTAGGCTTACCTGTGGTCATCAAACTTCTCATAAACCTTAAATTTTCACCCCAGTTCCCTGTAAGCAGGTTCACACTGGGCATTGATAGCATTGGGTTAGGCTGACTGATGGCGGTGAGAGGTTGTGGCTGATTTATTCCCTATACAGTTACATGAAAAAATTAAGCGACGGATACGCTTATTAGATTAGAGTTTATAGCACCGCATTATCGAAAGTGGGATGTCATAGTGCTATGTACATCAACGTGCTCCACAGGCAAGGTGTAATTATTGATAATTGTATGTTCAATCCTATTTCAATCAATATTTAGTGTTGTTACCGACAGTGAAATGGTATTTAACGCAATACTTTGTAAATTAATTACTAAATATGGGATAAACATATTTTGACATTTCCTTATTATTCATGTTGTTTTTGTTGTATGAAGAAAATCTTCTCCCGTAGAGTGTTCTAATCAACATTACCTTATGTACATGTGAATGGCTTCGGCGATATGGCTCTTCTGTGCCAGGGAGACTATAAGCACTGATATCCACTTGTACCGCGTTCTGACACACTGGGCGGTACTTTTTGCACGTACCAAATCGTCGTTTGCATTTGACCCCATGACCTCATCTAAAATGTGACTTCCCGTATGTGACTTATAAAAAACGACACTATCCAATTCTGACACTCCGAATTTGAAAAACTTGGAATACATGTATCCCATAACCCTTTGCCCAATAGACTTCCATGTTTACCTAAGTTGATATCCATTCGTGTATGCTACTATCATTTTAATCATTCTTTGGGATTTGACCTGACTTTCTATATTACAACATGTTAGGTCTTGCTCTTACAAAAGAATACCACTTTTGTAATTAGCTCTTATTGTGCACAGTCTGTCAGTTCAGGGATATAGATCAATATATTTGTACTCTCATTTGCAGTGAACAGACTATTTTGTGTGGAATTCAAAGATCATATGCACTTCTAACCACTCTAATTTAGTGAAGTACATTCATACCAACAACCAAGCATATATTGATGCAAACATATAACTAATTTTGTATTCATTTGGAAAAATCATTAGCTTTCCCAAGAGACACCCTGTGTAAAATGTCAATATCATATTTGTTGCCCACACATAAAATTATAACCATCCTAACATAGTCAAGTACATTCAAATCAATAATGAAGCAGATTTAAATGCACAAATTAAGCTAATCATGTAAGGTGGAAAATTCATATTTTGAATGACATTATATAGAAATTTCTTATAAAAAATATTCACTTTCAATCATAGTTCTCTTGTCAGGTATATTTACATTCGAAGTTAGATATAGAATTCGTCGAGAGTCATACGTGTATTTTTAGCCTTATTGACTCTTGCTTGGAATGCGGGCGAATGCATATATACATCGCATATCACATACAGTGTATATATTACATGGATAATTAGATGAATGTACACACACCAGAAATATGTAATCTGTGCAATTTATTGTGTACACATTTAGCTATTAAACCTACTAAATATAAAAATTCACATATTGTGGTATAGCTATTATAATTCGTTTTATTGTAAACGTTTCTAAAACCTTTAAACAAATTGAAAATTTCAAATAATGGATCCCCGGCTAAATGTGCAAATTAAGGTCCTCTCTTTCTGCAGGTTTGTGTAATATTTACCCTTTCGTATTTCCTCCTCCACCTACCCCTTATACAACTGAAGGCTCCGTAAATACGCATGATATCACAGGCAAGATCGTGTCTGCCCGTTGCTCATGACGGCAAAATTGATTACATCCCAACAACATCACATTCATTAACACAAATCGTGATCTTGTCTTCGCATTATTACTAAATAGTAATCAATGTTAAGTGGGGTATATATCGCTAATTTGCGATTGGCTTCTACGTGCAAACATTGGATGGAAAACTGAGTGTATTACAAACGAAATATGATGACCCGTTTTGGTTTTTAGCACTTTTGCCAGAGTATAAGTTATAATGTATTCATAGCGACATGAACCGAACTTCTTTCCTTGTTCGGCGACAAGTAAAACCATGGTGGTTCTCTTAACCTTAATTTGTTTATGGCCGTACAATGAAGCTAATAACCGTAAAAACTATTTTCTTACACACGGGCTATGTTATCAATTTAATTGCCTATTAATTGCAAAATTAGATTGATTGATTAGATTGATTACTGCGTTCTGAACAGCATATGATAATCAGTTTCGGTTTTTAATACCTTTATGTCAGAGTATTCGTTATAATGCAACCACAGCGAGATGAACCAAGCCAGCCGCAGGTACAAGGGCTGCAATCATACACATCTCTAAGTCAGCAATTGCAACGGACAACAAGGAATGGTACAAGACCAGGCTTTGCCAGTCGAACCATCACTGGGCTTAGTTTGTGTCAACTTCTTCTAGGTGGTATTGCCGTGGCTTTGGAATAACAGCAATATTTATTGAATATTTTGATGCAAGAATCGCTTGTGGAATATGGTGTGGCGCATTCGTAAGTGATGCATTTTTATCTTAATGTCATGTAAAGAAAAAATACCGCTACACGGCGATTCTTGACGCCACACAATCTTGTAATGCTTTGCTTTCCTATAGATAATTTGGACTCATTTTTAAACTTGCTCAGAATATTAAATTTCCGTCTTGTCGTTATGTATTCAGCATACAAAATACACTCCCTTGGAGCAAAGAGAGAATAGATGTACTTCCACTGGCAAATGTCTGTCAATATCGGAACCGTGCTTCTATGAAATAAGAAAACTTTGCATGGTGATTCTATTTCTATTCCTAAAAGAAAACAATATAAATACATTTCTGGTTAATACTTGTTTCTGATATGCACATGCGTATTATATGACGGTAATTGAGTCATTATAGGCGATGCAAATGCTGTACTTTCCTTTCGTGTACTGAATATTGTCATAGGGCGTGTATTGAATACTCTTATTCACGTAACTTTAAATTGTTTTTGCAACATGAATATGTGACCATGGAGCCAATATGGAGATCTGCAATGCGCTGGAAAAAAATTCAGGGAAATTCAATTCAAATAAAGCAAATAAATTATCGAGCTCAATTTTTGTATTTCTCTAATTTTAAGGGGAGTGTATGGAGAAGGAAAAGGTTTGGTAATCTTCTTATTAATAATGGCTCATCATTCCCTTAATTTTCCAGTTCTTGATCAGCGGTGTATTTGGACTTTTAGCTGCATTGATAAAGGCTAATGGATTGGTGAGTTATCATAATAATAGAAATGCTTCCCTGAAAACATCAATAAAACAACCAAACAAATAGGTTTACTTACCATTAAGGCAAGTGATTAAATTTTATGAAATCCATCATTACAGTACTTAATTTTCCAATTTACAGCACATTTCTTTGTTTCCGGGTCAGCCCCTTAAAATCTGGTGTTTTGTGTCTAGTTTTATGATGTTAAATGAAAACGTTGCACCTGTTATCGGCCAGGTGACGGATAGTGGAAAGATGAAAACGAGTACATTCTTTCATAGATTCGGTATTACTCAATCTGTGCGCTCCGTCGAGTCTGCTAACTCTAACTTTTAGAATGTGTGAATTAAACGAAATTCACTCTGGATCAAAATCTATACATGTATATACGAAAACCCTCCTCAAGTTGCTATGGCAATTTAAAACAATACTTTATCAGCTACTTATGTCGTGTATTAATAATGATTTGGCCAAGAAGAAATAATTTTCAACAACTGACATCCGTTTATTCATCATTGCAGATTATAGCGTCAATGCTTCTTTCGGCAGTGTCAGCATCTCTGTTTGCGCCTGTACTTTTGCTCATGAGCGTATTTATGATATACGAGGATCATTACTGGGACTTCCGTGATGTAAGTATTTACACAAACCGACGTGACATGACACACCGACATATATGAGGGGGTAGTGATAACCCTGCTGCACATTAACAAGTCTTGAAAAGTGGCCTCTATATGAGACAACAGTGGAAATTATCCAAGGCATTTTAATTTTCTCGAGTACTCGACTTTATCCGTGACTTGGAGCTAAGAAATGACGTCTGATAAGTTATAATAATTGATGCCTTTGCTCTATATATAATTCATTAACATCGAAATGAAAAATGAAAGAGAGAAAAGGGCTTTACTTCATCACAAGCAAAGTAATGGAGATGGTAAGAATAAAACCAGACTAGAAATCAAATAAAGACAAGTAAAATTATGTCTTATCAGAAGAATCTTAATTCAAATAGTATGGGCATGCCTTTAACGCTTTGCGATTCCATATGCGCCCGATTTGATATGCCACTGTGACAGAAAGTGGAATCAACATAGCGTTCGATACACGACATCACCGAACATAGGGGCAACTTTATTTGTAATGCTACTTTCTGTACATCTTTTGTTGTAACACATGGGGACTTTTTGAAAGTTTTCAACGACTACCAATTCTTGTAAATTAATGGCAATTAATTTTGACAGCCATAAGATGCGCGTGTCTGTTGATGGGAAACAATGCAAGTTATAATTCACAGTTTGCGAAGTTACACTATCATATTTCAGCAACGCACTGTCAAGTGAATTCATATCAAAACATTTGTAAACATGAGTACGATAGCGTAATGTGGGAGTTTATTTGTCATGATGTTTCTTATACTTACAAATTCACCTGTACCTGTAGTTGCACTTACTTAAAATATGTTGCTTTCTTTCCAAAGATTTAAGAATTAAAAAATATAAAGTTCTTAGTCCGTTTTTATGGATATCTAATCGAACGTTCACTCTTGTGTTGTGATATCTAATATTGAGTAGTTTTTTCCATGATCATATTCGGTTATTACCTCACATGGCAAATGAAATATTTATGATGATTTCTATACTCTCTCACATTTACATATAGAGGCTGAGCGCAAGACTTGCGGTAGACTCTCTCTTGATGATTGTAGCCGTCGCAGAAAACGTCATTGCTGTAATCTCATCAGCTTTCTGTTGTAGAGCTGTCTTTCATAACCAACTTCTTAGAGTAAGTTATTTTTCAATATTAACGGAAACAAAAAATCTCTTGTAACATCACTACACATCCACTTTGTCCAGAAGTTAAGCTGTTTGCTCGCGCTTTCTATTTTATTCAGCATGACCTACTGGTCTCTTGGTGCCTGTTTCAATAAATTAAAACACAAAATATGTTGTTAGAGGGCATCCCTAAATTCCTGGTCCTTGCAAAGACGTTTTTGTCATTGGTATTTGCATGGCATTAATCCTTCGCTCGCCCTCTGAAAGTTATATTAACTTGTTCAGTCTATTTTGACATACGGCTAACGAAAGCAACTTTCAATTTTAATGCGACAGTCCTCAGACCCCTTTTGATGGCATTAATACTCACTACTTGCACAATGCTAGTCTTTCTATGAATGCGCAGTTTTTCTTTCTTACATGAGCCAATGGAAGCCTGATTTGTCTTTGTGTTTATCATACGTGCACAAGTTTGTTAATAATACCAAACGTCTTCCGGATCCAGTGCATATTTTATTCAACGGTTTTAGTTACTTTTACGTTATACCTTTTCTGTTCAAACTTTTAGCAACCTTTAAATCCATGCTTTCATTTTGAAATTCGCACGTTATTTAGCCTACATACTTCTTGCAAGTATTGATTTATGATCTTTTATGTACATATATTCAACTGATTTTCTCTGATTTCGGAAAAGATTCCCGGCCATGTAACTATTGCACACCCACTCCACTACTGTGATTATTTTTTGTGTGTGCGATGTGTGATTGTGAGTGTACGAGCGTGAGTGCTTCATGAACTCTACAATATATGGACGGGTCGCATTCAGAAATTGTAACAACTTAGCCCAGTTATTGAACTACTCTAAAGTGGGAATTAGGCCGTTCTGTCTGTTGCTTCTCCGCTAGGTGACTGGATGCCATATGTTGTGAGTTTTCACCCGATTGAAAACACCGTATTGTATTCTTTTGATTGCTAAGCCTACACCAAGTCTAACTAATCGATCCTGGACTGTCTGTAGTTGTTATGCTAATTTTAAATAATATTATTCCTTCACAGTTGATGAATGGTACGTTCCCCTATGGTGTTCCCAATGAGACACGGAACATTCAACAGGAAGATCCCATGGAAAGAACGGGGCTAATTAATAATCAATGGGTCGTGTCGTCTAACTTACATCATGAACAGCAAAGAACAGGTGACGCTATATAGAAAAGATTAGAAAGGAACTCACGTTATTTGGACATAGAACTTGATGATTATACAAATGGAACATCTAGATCTTATCTTGAAAGCGCACACAACGATGTACAAAAAAACGACGACAAATTTCTCTACAAAAATGATCATGACTGTTGAGAATATTTTTTCTTTTTTGTGTTGTGATTTGTTTGCTCAAAGAGTTTTAACAAATTTTAATGTACTTTGCTAACAGGTCATAACGGATCAACACGAAGTACGGTCTGTACCAATGCACCTTGCGCCATTCCCTATTACCAGGAGGTCCCAGGATACCAACAAAGGACAGGCTGTACCTGTTTGCATCGGCCCCAGCAGATGTTTCACCATCAACAACAGCCATTATGTCCTTCGTTTGGACAACCACAACATGTACACCAACCACTGTCGCAGCCACAAATCAACCGACAACAGCATACTGAACCAAACAAATTACAGAGACCCGGACCACTGCACCAGCAATCTCAGGTGCTGCTCACTCCACAGTCCCAGGAGAACCAACAGTATCAAGGAAATGACATCAACCAACGTAGAGGGCGCAGGCGTAAATTCTGAAGGCAACGAAGCTGCCTCTGCCGCTCCAGCTGAGTACTGTGTAAACGATGATATGAAATCTCCTTTAGTGGAGAACGAAGCTTAGACACAACATTTCTCGCACTCTGACTCTTGATCAATAAATGTTTCTAAGGTGTTCATAAATTTGGCTGATCTAGACACTGCAATTCTTGGATCAGTGCAATTAACGTGTGATGATCCAGATGACGATCAATTTTGTCATTGAAGTCAACATAGAAAATGAAAACAGAAACGCAAGAACATGTAGTCAGACGCTCATAATGTTAAAATTTTAAAGTGGCACTCCCACTTGGTAACATTTTTAAAACACTTTTTAATGCCAACGGTCGATATTTGACGTGGCGACTGCGCGCGAATCACGAGGTATCAATAAATACATGCCCTAAAACAAGTAAAAGTTTGAATTCCGGTGGTCCACCTAAATTCAGCTTCCGAACATCGAACGTTCGGCACTGGGGCCACAGTCAACTAAGCTATGGAGTACGAGTCTACGCTGGCAGCTGTAAGTACCACTCGCGTCGGTGATCGGTCATGCCCGGCGGAAGAAAGCCGAGTCTTACTGACTCGGAGAAAAAACGAAAAAACAAAGTTTGCTGATTCCACCAGAATTCGCACAGGTGACTAGCACAGTTACGTGCGGTTGATACATAGCGGCCGCCGCGTGGTATGCATAGATGCACACCATGAGGCGGCCGCTATGTGTTGAACCACGCGTAACCGTGTGGCAAACGACAAAATGTAGTCATCAGAGGCGGCTAATATTTTAAAGGTAAAAACTGATATCTATGTGGTATTGGTTAAAAATATAATACAACTGATTGAGAATAAGGAAAACGACAAAAGCTAAGGAGAAGTTTTAAACAAAACTAACCCAAAGTAAAGGCATAATGCTGTATATAAAGTCTTTGCAGTGGAAGGTTTATTAATTGTGTCGTTCAAACTTATTATGGACTCCCTAGAATATCGTCAATCAGCACACAACAACAAACCGTCGGGCGATTTCGGGTCATAATCAGAACGATCGTTAAACTTCGGGATGTGTAAAATACGGTCAGGAAATGACATGTTTTTATCGATATCCGCGCGCAGTCGCCACGTCAATATCGACCATTGGCATTAAAAAATGTGTTTTGTGGGAGTGCCACAAGTGACTTAACACTTTAAAGCAATAGTCACTTTAAAATTTAGTTTTCATGGTATAACTATGTAGAAGTTCCAAGCTTGATCATAGTATTATTGCTAAACAGTGGCTTTACATCCATAAATATAGAAATACCGGACGACGCGCTGACCATTCACGTTTATTTATGGGCACGGGCGAGAGGAAAGCCAAAAATTAATGGGCGAGGCTTGCCGAGCCCGTTAATTTGGCTTTCCTCTCGCCCGCGCCCATTAATAAACGTTTATTGTCAGCGCGGAGTCTGTTATTTCCATCATATTATCAAACCCCCCCCCCACAAAAAAACATCAACAAGTACTAAAATTTCCGGTGCGAACGACAACGGGGCCCCATAACCTGTCAGTGAGTAGTGCGCGCGCTGCAAAAATTTTGCAAATCCGAAGATGTTTTGAAAAAAGCGTCTAAACTTGGCCCACAAATGCTCCATTTTATTTTGTGGCTGATTATGATCTTTATACAAATCACAATTTTCTTTTAGCTGTAAAGTTACTATGTTTACGATATTATTCATATTCACGGGCATGAAAACAAACCATTATTGTGTATTTTGGGGGCAGTCACGTGGTTCAGCTCGACCAATTAAAACGCGATGGACAGGCCATGGTAATATAATGTGAGGTAATTTACACTTCTTCTAATATTAACTTCGCATAGCGATTTTTGAGTTTTTTAAACAATGAGAAATAGTAATGATAGTGTTGTAAGGCACCGTAGAAGACGGGTATCACAAATTAGCAACTCTATCACTTTTGGGGGGGGGGGATTATTTTTGGCTTTGATAGTAAGTCATGTTTTCACTGGCTTAGTTTTGTTTAACTCGTGCTTTTAATTATTACCTTGACACTGGGGTGGCGGCCATTTCGAATTTCAAATATCGGTAAACGTTGGGTAATTTGCTTCTGTAAAACCAAAAGTTGGACGATGACCCCGATTGTTATTCCTTCCATTGAAAGAGAATGGTTGAAAGTTTGCTTGAAGAAAATTGAGTAAAAGTTTAAGTCTGTCTTAAACTGCTAAGACTTTAATATTCTTATGGGCAATATCATCAGATCAAAAACACAATTGGTTCAATGTGGCTAGAACTGAGCAGATTATTCCCCAACAGCACATTTATCTTCACATTGAATTCACGACTCCTTTCATGTCGTTGTTGAAGATATGAGACCACTCTTCACCAGTTACTTTCCTCAAATTTATCTTCTCAGTTTTTTACTCGATCATCTCACACTAATATCGTCGATGTCATGGAAAATTTCAATGTTATTAACATTAACCAATGAAGGGATTGTTTCAACATATTGAGTGTATTCTTTCTCCCTCCCCCATTCACATGAGGGAATTGCCGGCACAAACCATGTAGATAAACTAATCCCCTGAGAGCGGAAAAATTCCGCATTACCGAATTAACGGCTTACGACTCCCCAGAGAGTAAATAAACTACCGATCAAGTAGAACAAAAGATCGCAATGTTTATGAATATGACATCACCGTGATATTTGTAGAGCAATCACCGATTGACAGTCAGTTCACACCTCAAGTAAGGTATCTTTTCATATGGAAATGGTTTCGAACCTACAGCGTTTGTGCCGGGAATCTTGGCATGCATAAATATATGTAAATATATATATGTACATTCAAAATATCATTGTGTGTAGGTATCATCTGTCAACATGTTTCGGTAACAAACGTGGTAAATGGGGTTACACTTCGTTTCAGGGCTACAACTCTGAACCTTCTTATCAACGGTCTCTGAAATGCCAGAGGAGATACGAGACACTGCTATGCTGACTTCGATACAAGTTGGACTTTCCGCAGTGTTCATGGGCAGTCCGTCCATATGAACTAAGACTAGCTGTGTAGAGTTCTGCCTTTCACAGCAGTATAATTTGTGAGATAAATTTCCACGTGTTCCTCCTCTTTTTATAAAAATACAGCAGTCACGTACTAATTTGTACACTTTCACGCATTCACATGTATGTGAACGTAGTCGTAATTGAATGGTTTACTTATATTCCATCGCTCATAAAGAGATTTGGTGCTTTTATGTAATAAAAGTATTTCTTTCATAGACTGCATGACTCGGTTGCTTCACAAACTCCCCTGTTTTCGATCGAGCCGGGTTATTACTTGGAGCTGAATGTTAAGATCATTGAGGTCGTTCTAACTAATAGTCACCCCATGCCAACAAATGTCTTGCACGCGACGTAACGAGCTCACCATTGCTGAATGTTGAGGTGGAACATATTCATTCTGAGCTACCCTTACTGTTTTCTTGGCCTTCTTAAATAACAAGATCAACGAAAGGACTATATTATAAGATCGAACGTACTATTTGTGCGAGATGCTACTTTGAAACCCTCCAAATGTTCATGTCAGCAATATCGGAGCGTAGTGCGAGGGCTGTGTTTATTTTGCTTGTTAATTTGTTTACTTGCAAGCTTTAAGTGTGGTTCAGTAATATTCAAAAGCGGTCGGTGACCAAGCTTTGTTCACAACTTGCTATGCGAGATATTTTCCTAACTTTGTGACAAAGTTTTTAATTCTAGGGTCGTGTCACTCATTAATGGACGTTTAGAGTTAGGCATCATACGGGCATTTAAGCAGTACCATCCGAAAGACAAGTTTGTGTCCTGAACTTCTCATAGGAAGAATATCAAACAAACGATTTCAAGTTCGAGTTAATAGCAAGGATGGTGGATTTGGTCAATCACAGCAAAGTTTTTATTCACTTACTGATTTACTAGTTACGTTCCAACGTAGGAAACGGAAATTGACATGTTCATAAGGGTTCGCAATTCCTAACATTTTTTCGTTGAGATAGAGATATTTCTGACGTCATCCATTTCAGCGCTGACCTAAGAGGGACAGAAGGAACTCCAAGACTTGACATTGCGTGATCATATCAGCCAGGTAGGTCATATCGATGCTGCGATAGCGTTATCCAAGGATACTAGGCAATCATAATATGTAAAAGGTACATTCCACTTTATCTAAACGTGTGTATGAATTCACACACATTTCATTGTCATGTAATCGTGAGGCATAGATACACTGTTGAGGTTGGAACGGCGCTCATTAATTTGTTTGGTATGAACAGCCAATGTTAAATATAGTTAACAAGACCTGTTATGAAGAGAAAGGTCCCAAAAAACCCGATCACATAAAATGGATATCATTACAGTATTGCCTTAACATTATGACAGATTTAAAATATGTAGCGGAAAAAAAATAATGCTTAATATTTATGGTCTATCTAATCTGAAAGAGCAAAGGTCTACGTGGCAATATTACATTGGAACAGATTCTGACAAATAATGATCTTTCTTTCTGAGAATTCACATATAAAAATTCTTTATTCAGCTATTTTTCAATGACTTAAATAATTCTAGGTAATAAGAAATAAGTGCAAGTAAGTTTATGAAGAACAAGAAATCTGAAAACAAGCAAACAAACAAACAGGACCATAATAAAATATGGCATATCGTAAGGTGGGGAGATACAGGATCCCTTGTATTAGGATGGGAAAATTATCATATCATATCATATCATATCATATCATATCATATCATATCATATCATATCATATCATATCATATCATATCATATCATATCATATCATATCACATCAGATCAGATCAGATCAGATCAGATCATATCCTTGTATAACACATCCTTTATCATGTCATACACTATAGTACAATATAATACAATAGAAAATATTACAACAGCAGAGCTTTTATTATCAATTTTTGAAAATGTAGTTCATAAACTCTAGCCAAAAGACAACGAATCACAAATTCTGTTCTAATATCTGAAAATGTACGTCAAAAAAACGACGTAAATTTATTGCCGACATGAGAAAAGACACTTCTGCTGATATAGTCCACTGCTGTCATGAAGAACGAACGAATTTACGCTTGGCTATCCGTCTGTTGCTTTGTCTATTTGAACGATAGAGTTGCTTTTTCGGCAACACCACAAATAACGGTAATTCTGTTCGATCACTGACTGGCATACTATCTTGTTTTATCTGATGAAGTCACTTTGCCGAACATGTCACTGTACGTTATTGGTCCAAGGGTGTTTCAATGTGTATGTTGGCGCTACGCCAGTAGGGTAAAGGTTTGCCTACCACAACTTTACTGATATCTGGTCAATAATACTGGTGTCACCTTTGCTCCAAAGGCCGAAGTTTTCTTTCATTTAAATGAGAACAAGCTAGAGGCTATCTTTGATAGATCTCAACTAATGAACTTGTGTAAGCACGTAATTCTAATGTTAACTTTTGTACCCTGCCTGTATACATAAATTGGCCTCGTAGTGCAAAGTAGGTGGTGAATAAGGTTCAAGGATGGGTCATTCGATCATCGTCCATTGTGATCCTTTTAACGTGTCTTTAGGCATACCTGTGGTCATCAAACTTTTCATAAACTTTAACATTTCAACCCAGTTCCCTGTAAGCAGGTCACACTGGGCATTGATAGAATTGGGTAAGGCTAACTTATGGCGGTGAGAAGTTGTGGCCAATTTATTCCCTATACAGTTTCATGAAAATATTTAGCGATGGATACGGTAATTAGATTATATTTACAGCATCGCATTGTCGAAAGTGAGATATCATAATGCTATGTACATCAACGTTCTCCACAATCAATGTATAATTATTGATAATTGTATGTTCAATCCTATTTAAATCCATATTCAGTGTTGTTACCGACAGTGAAATGGAAATTAACGCAATACTTTGTAAATTAATTACTAAATCTATGGGATAAACATATTTTGACATTTCCTTGTTATTCAGTTTTTTTTTTGTTGTATAAAGAATGGCTTCTCCCGTTGAGTGTTCTAATCACCGTTACTTATGTACATGTGAATGGCTTCGGCGATATGGCTCTTCTGTGAGCACTGATGTCCCCTTGTATCGCATTCTGACATACTGGGCGTACTTTATGCACGTAGCAAATCGTCGCTTGCATTTGACCCCATGACCTCATCTAAAATGTAACTTCCCGTATGCGATTGATAAAACATGACACTATCCAATTCTGACACTCCGAATTTGAAATCTTGGAATGCGTGTATCTCATAACCCCTTTGTCCAATAGACGTTCATGTTTACATAAGTTCACATCCATTCGTTTATGCCACTATCATTGTTAATCATTCTTTGAGATTTGACCTAATTTTCCATATTTCAACATGTTAGGTCTTGCTCTTACAAAAGAATACCACTTTTTGTAATTAGCTCTTATTGTGCACAGTCTGTCAGTTCAGGGGTATAGATATATGCTATCTGTACTCTCATTTGAAGTGAACACCGACAAGGAAAAACACGGTGATTCTTTCGCTGTAATTTGTTTATGGTCATACAATCAAGATGATAACCTTAAAACCTATGTTCTTACACAGGGCTATATTATCAATTTAATTGCGTGCAAAAATAAGATTGACCACTGCGTTCTGAACAGCATATGATAATCTGTTTCGGTTTTTAACACCTTTATGTCAGAGTATTCGTTATAATGCAACCACAGCGAGATGAACCAAGCCAGCCGCAGGTACAAGGGCTGCAATCATACACATCTCTAAGTCAGCAATTGCAACGGACAACAAGGAATGGTACAAGACCAGGCTTTGCCAATCGAACCATCACTGGGCTTAGTTTGTGTCAACTTCTTCTAGGTGGTATTGCCGTGGCTTTGGGAATAACAGCAATATTATTGGATGTTTTGATTCAACAATCGCTTGTGGAATATGGTGTGGCGCATTCGTAAGTGATGCATTTTTAGCTCACGTGTGTAAACACGTGGGCTATTGTCATAGCGATGTCTGTCTGTCTGTCCGTGTGTGTGTGTGTGTGTGTTAGTGTGTGTGTGTGTGTGTGTGTCTGTCTGTCTGTTTACACGATAACTCAAAAACGCCTGAACGGATTCAAGTAAGATTTGGTACACAGGTACCATATGCTACTTGCAAGAACTGATTAGATTTTGGTTAGTGTGGCTTGCATATTAATGAAGTTATGCAATATCGTTTTTTTCCGTACAATGGTTTCCCTATGGAGACGGTAATGACAGAGTAGACATATATCAAGAAATACTGCACAAAATTTCATGAAACTTTTCACACATGACAATCTCAGAACATTATGATGGTACTGTGAGTGTCATGTCAATTACCTTCTCATTTGCATATTTAATGAACTTTTGTTATTAGTGAGATAACTCTGAAATTCCTGTACCAAACTTGATGATACTTGCAACAAATATTGATCTGATATATATCTAATTATACTTTGAAGCATTGGGCAGTGTCAAGTTAATAAATAGGTCATTTGCATATTTTATGAAGTTTTGTAATTAGTCATATAACGCCGATATAACTTCACCAAATGTGATGAAATCTGCTACAGATACTGATCCGACTGTTATCTAACTGTAGTGTAAAGCATTAAGTAGTGTGAAATTAATTAAGGGTTCATTTGCATATTTAATGAAATTTGTAATTAGGTAAATAACTCTCAAATCACGGCACCCAAGTCTTTGAAATTTGGTACAGATATTTTGATAAATATCTAATTTTACTGAGAAGCATTTGGCAGTGTCAAGTTAACAAATAGGTCATTTGCATATTTTATGAAGTTTTGTAATTAGTGATATAACTCCAAAATAACTGCACCAAATGTGATGAAATCTGCTGCAGATACTGATCCGACAGATATCTAATTGTGGTGTAGAGCATTTACTTGTGTGCAGTTAATTAAGGGTTTATTTGCATATTTAATAAACTTTGTAATTAGTGATATTACTCCAAAATTACAGCGTTAAATTTGATGAAACTTGCTACAGATGTTGATCTGATAAATATCCGATTGTAATGAGAAGCATTGAACAGTGTAAAGGTAATAATTAGCTCATTTGCATATTTCATGAAGTTTTATAATTAGTCATATAACTCCGAAATAACTGCATCAAATGTGATGAAAATTGCTGCATATACTAATCTGACAGATATCTAACTGTGTTGTAAAGCATTTAGTAATGTAAAGTTAATTAAGGGTTCATTTGCATATTTAATAAACTTTGTAATTAGGTATATAACTCTGAAATTACGGCACCAAATTTTGTGAAATGTGCTACAGATATTGATTTGATAAATATTAGATTGTGCTATGAATCATTGAATAGTGTCATTCAAGTTAATTTAGGGATTATTCGCATATTTAATGAACTTTGTAATTAGTGACATTACTCTAAAATTACAGCATTAAATTAAATGAAACGTGCTACAAATGTTGATCTGATGGATATCTAATTGTCCCATGAAGCATTGAGCAGTGTCAAGTTAATTAACAGCTCATTTGCATATTAGATAAAGTTTTGTAATTAGTGATTAAAATCTGAGAGTACTGTGCAATGTTGAAAAAAACCTGCTTCATACAGTGATAACATATATATCTTATTGTTCTGTGAAGCGCACTACTATTAATGAACCTGCGCTGTTGTAAAACACGTGAGCATATTCAGTTCATATCTGGTTGTTTTATGTCATGTAAAGAAAAAATACTGCTACACGGCGATTCTTGGCGCCACACAATCTTGTAATGCTTGGCTTTCCTATAGATAATTTGACTCAATTTTAAACTTGCTGAGAATATTAAATTTCCGTCTTGTCGTTAGCAAACAAAAATACTCTCCCTTGGAGCAAAGAGAGAATAGATGTACTTCCACTGGCGAATGTCTGTCAATATCGGAACCGTGCTTCTATGAAATAAGAAAACTTTGCATGGTGATTCTATTTCTATTCCTAATTATGAAAGAACTATTCAAAAGTTTCGGAAAACAATATAAGTTATGTTAAAAATAGAAATGCTTTTCTGAAAACTTCAATTAAAGAACCAAACAAACAGGTTTACTTATCATTAAGGAAGATAATATAAATATAATTATGTTTAATACTTGTTTCTGATATGCACATGCGTATTATATGACGGTAATTGAGTCATTATAGGCGATGCAAATGCAGCAGCTGTACTTTCCTTTCCTGTATTGAATATTATCATAGGGCGTGTATTGAATACTCTGATTCACGTACCTTTAAATTGTTTTGCAACTCGCATATATGACAATGGAGCAAAGATGGAGATCTGCAATGCGCTGGAAAAATTTTCGGGGAAATTAAATACAAATAAAATAAATAAATTTTCGAGCTTAATTTTGTACTCCTCTAATTTTAAGGGGAACGTAAGGAGTAGGAATGAGTTTGGTAATGTTCTTATTAATAGTGGCTAATAAATCCTTTAATATTTCCAGTTCTTGGTCAGCGGTGTATTTGGACTTTTGGCTGCATTGATAAAGGCTAATGGATTGGTGAGTTATCCTTATAATAGAAATGCTTCCCTGAAAACATTAATAAAACAACCAAACAAATAGGTTTACTTACCATTACGGCTAGTTGATTACGTTTTATGAAATCCATCATTACAGTACTTAATTTTCAAATTTACAGCACATTTTTGTTTCCGGGTCAGCCCCCTTAAAATCTGGTGTTTAGTGTCTAGTTTTATGATGTTAAATGAAAACGTTGCACCTGTTATCGGCCAGGTGACGGATAATCGAAAGATGATAATCAATACATTCTTTCATAAATTCGGTTTTAATCAATCTTTGCGGTCAGTCGAGTCCGCTAACTCTAACTTTTAGAATGCGTGAATTAAACGAAATTCACTCTGGATCAAAATCAATACATGTATATACGAAAACCCCTCCTCAATTTGCAATGGCAATTTAAAACAATACTTTGTCAGCTACTTATGCCATGTATTAATAATGATTTAGCCAAGAAGAAATAATTTTCAACGACTGACATCCGTTTATTCATCATTGCAGATTATAGCGTCAATGATTCTTTCGGCAGTGTCAGCATCTCTGTTTGCGCCTGTACTTTTGCTCATGGCGTATTTATGATATACGAGGATCATTACTGGTACTTCCCTGATGTAAGTTTTTACACAAACCGAGGTGAAATGACACACCTACATATATGAGGGGTAGTGATAACCCTGCTGCACATTAACAAGTCTTGAAAAGTGGCCTCTATATGAGACAACAGCGGAAGTTATCGCGAGGCATTTTAATTTTCTCTAGTTCTTGACTTTACCTGTAACTGGAGCTAGAAATGACGTCTGATAAATTATCATAATTGATGCCTTTCCACTGTGTATAATTCATTAACATCGAAAGGAAAAATGAAAGAGAGAAAAAGGCTTTACTTCATCACAAGTAAAGTAATGGAGATGGTAAGAATTAAAACCAGACTAGAAATCAAATAAAGACAAGTAAAATTATGTCTTACCAGAAGTATCTTAATTCAAATAGCTCTAGCGAGTGGGCATGCCTTTAACGCTTTGCGATTCAAAATCATGTGGCCCGATTTGATATGCCACCGTGACAGTAAAGTGGAATCAACATAGCGTTCGATACACGACACACCGAACACAGGGGCAACTTTGTAATGCTACTTTCTGTACATCTTTTGTTGTAACACGTGGGGACTTTTTGAAAGTTTTCAACGACTACCAATTCTTGTAAACTAATGGCAAATAATTTTGGCAGCCATAAGATGCGCGCGTCTGTCGATGGGAAACAATACAAGTTATAATTTGTTGTACATACAGTTAGTGAATTTACACTATCATATTTCAGCAACGCACTGTCGAGTGTATTCATATCAAAACATTTGTAAACATGAGTAAAGTGGGAGTTTATTTGTCATGACGTTTCCTATACTTAAAAATTCACCTGCACCTGTAGTTACACTAACTTAAAATATGTTGCTTTCTTTCCAAAGATTTAAGAATTAAAATATAAAAGTTCTTAGTCCGTTCTTTATGGATATCTTATCAAACGTTCACTCTTGTATGATATCTAATATTGAGTAGTTTTTTTTCCCATGATCATATTCGGTTACTACCTCACATGGCAAATGAACTATTACTAATGACTTTAATACTCTCTTAAACTACATAGATCGGTCACGTTGTATTAGACTCTTTCTTGATGATTGTAGCCGTCGCAGAAAACGTCATTGCTGTAATCTCATCAGCTTTCTGTTGTAGAGCTGTCTTTCATAACCAACTTCTTAGCGTAAGTTATTTTTCAATATTAACGAAAATATAGAATCTCTTGTGACATCACTATACATCCACTTTGTACAGACTGAGATTAAGCTGTTTGGTCCTGCATTTCATTTTATTCAGAATGACCTACTGGTCTCTTGGTGCCTGTTTCAATATATCAAAACATTAAATCTGTTGTTAAATGGCATCCCTAAATTCCTGGTCCTTGCACAGATCTTTTTGACGTTGGCTATTTGCATGGCATTAATCCTTCGCTCGCCCTCTGAAAGTTATATTAACTTGTTCAGTCTATTGTGACATACGGCTAACGAAAGAAACTTTCAATTTTAATGCGACAGTCCTCAGACCCCCTTTTATGGCATCAATACTCACTACTTGCACAATGCTAGTATTTCTATGAATGCACTGTTTTTCTTTCTTACATGAGCCAATGGAAGCCCCGTTTGTCTTTGTGTTTATCATACGTGCACAAGTTTGGTAATAATACCAAACGTCTTCCGGATCCAGTGTATATTTTATTCAACGGTTTTAGTTACTTTTACGTTATACCTTTTCTGTGCAAACCTTTAGCGACCTTCCTTAAATCCATGCTTTCATTTTGAAATTCGAACGTTATTTAGCCTACATACTTCTTGCAAGTATTGATTTATGATCTTTTATGTACATATATTCAACTGATTTTCTCTGATGTTTTGAAAATATTCCTGGTCATGTTAAAACTATTGCACAGCCTCTCCACCACTGTGATTATATTTTTGTGTGTGCGATGTGTGATTGTGAGTGTACGAGCGTGAGTGCTTCATGAACTCTACAATATATGGACGGGTCCCATTCAGAAATTGTATCAACTTAGCCCGGTTATTGAACTACTCTAAAGTGGGGATTTGGCCGAGCCGTTCTGTCTGTTGCTTCTCCGCCAGGTGACTTGATGCCGTATGTTTTGAGTTTTCACCCGATTGAAAACACCGTATTGTAATCTGTTGATTACTAAGCCTAAACCAAGTCTAACTAATCGATCCTGGACTGTCTGTAGTTGTTATGCTAATTTTAAATAATATTATTCCTTTATAGTTGATGAATGGTACGTTCCCCTATGGTGTTCCCAATGAGAGACGGAATATTCAACAGGAAGATCCCATGGAAAGAATGGGGCTAATTAATAATCCATGGGTCGTGTCGTCTAGCATCCAGCATGAACAGCAAAGAACAGGTGAGGCTACATAGTAAAGATTAGAAAGTAACTCACGTTATTTGGATATAGAACTTGATGATTATACAAATGGAACATCTAGATTTATCTTGAAAGCGCACACAACGATGTACAAAAAGACGATAAATTTCTCTACAAAAATGATCATGACTGTTGACAAGATTTTATTTTTATTTTTTGTGTTGTGATTTGTTTGCTCAAAGAGTTTTAACAAATTTAATGCACTTTGCTAACAGGTCATAACGGATCAACACGAGGTACGGTCTGTACCAATGCACATTGCGCCATTCCTTATTACCAGGAGGTCCCAGGATACCAACAAAGGACAGGCTGTACCTGTTTGCATCGGCCCCAGCAGATGTTTCACCATCAACAACAGCCATTATGTCCTTCGTTTGGACAACCACAACATGTACACCAACCACTGTCGCAGCCACAAATCAACCGACAACAGCATACTGAACCAAACAAATTACAGAGACCCGGACCACTGCAGCAGCAATCGCAGGTGCTGCTTACTCCACAGTCCCAGGTCCAGCAACACCAACAGTACCAAGGAAATGACATCACCAACGTAGAGGGCGCAGGCGTAAATTCTGACGGCAACGAAGCTGCCTCTGCCGCTCCAGCTGAGTACTGTGTCAACGATGATATGAGATCTCCTTTAGTGGAGAACGAAGCTTAGACAACATTTCTCGCGCTCTGACCAGTACTCTTGATCAATAACTCTTTCTACTGTGTTCACGTGGCTATAAATATGGCTGATCTAGACACTGCAGATTCTCGGATCAGTGCATCTAACGTGTGATGATCCACATGACAATCAATTTGGTCATTGAAGTCAAAATAGAAAATGAACAGAAAATAGAAACGCAAGAATATGTACTCAGACTCTTATAATGTTACAATTAACATGATTGGAACTAATTTAGGATAATTGGATGGTGAAGTAATGTCGATATAATCTGTAAATGTAAGGTCATCTGAAGTTCTTTTTTAAGTAATTAGTTACACTCTTGTTTTTATGAGTAATTTGTAATATTGCGACATTCAGCTATATGGCACGTAACACTTTTGAGAAATTTGAAAAATATGAAAATCCAATTATCCCAAATTAGTTCCAATCGTGTTCAATTTTCAGTGATTTAAAACTTGAAAGCAATAGTCACTTTAAAATCTAGTTTTCATGGTATTGCTTTGCTGATGTTCCAAGCTTGCTCATAGCGTTATTGCTAAACAGTGGCTTCTATATCCATAAATGTGAGGTAATTAAATTTACACTACTCTAATCTTAAACTTCCCACGGCGATTTTTTGAGTTTTTTAAACAATGAGAAACAGTAACGATAGTGTTGACTTAAGGTAGAAGGTGCCTCGGGGACTGACTTATATACTCTCAAACTTTTTCAATTCGGGTTCGACAAACCACTTGTGGGGGATTATTTTTAGGCTTTACAGTAAGTCAAGTTTTCACCGGCTTAGTTTTAACTCGTGATTTTTATATCGTAGCCATAGAGTTAAGACTGGGGTGGGGCGGCCATTTTGAATTTCAAATATCGGTAAATATTGGGTAATTCGTTTCTCTAAAACCAAAAGTTGGACGGTGACCCCGATTGTTATTCCTTGCATTGAAAGAGAATGGTTGAAAGTTTGCCTGAAGAAAATTTGAGTGAAAGTTTAAGTCTGTGTACTTAAACTGCTAAGACTCTCATATTCTTATGGGTAATATTATCCAATGATAACACTTTACGTGTTTAAGCAAAGCGCGAAATAGATATTGCTATGACTGAGCAGATCATCCCACAACACCATTTACATCCTCATGTTAAATTCACCCCCTTTTCATGTCGTTGATGAAGAAGTAGAACCACTCTTTACCGGTTACTTTCCTCAAATTTATCTCCATGGTTGTTTGACACGATTATCTCGCACTAATATCGCCGGTGCTACGGAAAATTTCATGTTGTTAACATTCAAACAATAAAGGGATTGTTTTAACAAATGCAGTGTATTTTTGCCATACAAGTAGCTTCAAATATGAGACTTGTATGAAACAAACTTTATAATAACTTTTAAAGAAAGTGTCAGTACTACAAAAAGTCGTTATAACTGCGTGGCTGTCTGGCGTCATTTGCTTATCAGGTCTCGCGCTTTTGGTCACGTGAGGCGATATCAGTTTGAAATTACCCACATTCTCAAAATTCATGAGCCACGCGTTAATTACCTATGAAGTACCTGTTAGACCTTGAACTCGAGATATGGAATATTGAAATCTCTCCACGGATGCCTACTCTCAGACGACAACTTTTAGATCCTTGAATTTACTGAGTGGAACATGTCATTAGATGTTTAATCTATTTGTTAAGCATTGCTGTCATGTCAACTCTCAAAGAATAAAACGATGCCATCATCATTTGCAACTATAATAGTGTTTGCATAGAAACAGCTTCGGGATTAGAATCAAGTGAACCGTGTTAATTATTGAGCGAGATCTATTTACGGAATAACCAGCTTAAATGATGCAATGGATCGTTTATATAAATGAGATCCAAAAATATGATTGCTAGCTGCCTTTTAGAATATGTCGCATTTCTTTATCATATGACACTCTCGGCCTTCAATTTGCGGCTTTCAGGCATACCTGTTACAGTTATTAAAATATTTATGAAATCCAAATACCAAACTTTCAGAAGAATGTAAAAAAGAAATTAATATTTTGTATCTTTTTCACTTGTTAAAAACTGGTATAGTAAACCTTACATAAGTCACGTGTTTAATGGATTGAGAAATGTGACGACGCTTATCCAATGATCTGACACAGTGTAATGTTTGTTATCTGTAGCATTCAATATATAATGATTATAATCTTTAAAAAATGAAACAAAATTTTGTGATTGTAACCTGTGCCAAAGCCAAAATCGTTGTGGTCGAGGGAAACAGGTCGTACATGGTGAACCTATCTGCTCAGCATTAGTGAAAAGGGCTTGTTTTGATACACGGTGAACTGCCAACTCTGACTGGCTTCGGTTACATTTAAGACATTAATCCACCTTAGGGCTTCCCTGTAAGTATAAAACAAGGTAAACTGCCTAAACATTGTTACCCTATGGCATTGTGACTCCACTTTTCCCCAATATTTCACTCAATGTCTGTCCAAATATTTGATATTTTTTTCGCAAGTTATTAAAGTCTTCGCATTGGAAGAGACAAGTCTCATGATTAATTTTCATTGCACAGAGAGAGAGAGAGAGAGAGAGAGAGAGAGAGAGGAGAGAGAGAGAGAGAGAGATGAGAGAGAGAGACAGAGAGAGAGAGACAGAGAGAGACAGAGAGAGACAGACAGACAGACAGACAGACAGACAGACAGACAGACAGACAGACAGACAGACAGACAGACAGACAGACAGACAGACAGACTGACACAGAGAGCCAGAGCTAAACCTTGAAAACACTTCACAATCATCCAAATCAACAGACTTTGACGAGATGTTGTTATTTAGTTATTTAGATTTTAACTTCTAAGTTCTTTTTATACGAGTGTGTTTCGATAACTGGTATCGTTTACTCCGAATAGGAGAAAATACAAGCGAAAAGAAGAATACTGGTTGGTTTGTTATTAAAATTAGTGCACATGCACTCAGTTTTGTTAACATCATAAAGAGGTATCCTGTAGCTGCGATGCGGAAGCATATTACGTCAGTGTTACAACAATGTATGTACCTTTACGTAATCTCATTTGAAGAAGCCACCATAGCAAAGTTCAAAACTTTTGAAATTGTCCTACAAATTTGTTTCTATTTTTGAAAAACAAAAGATGACTTTAAATAATTATTACCTCAATACCCGTCCACCGTGACATACTTAGTTGTGTCGTTTTCTTTGAATCGGCTCGTCATGCCCTCAAATGTTTCTAGGCACGTCCACCTGCACGAATATCACGTTGCACAAAGTGCCACGACCTGCTTCGCAAAGCTAGTTAATTATCAACTTTTACAGAATTAGCGAGTTTACCGTCCACACATGCAAGCTCTCCCTTCTCTCCTCCCTCCAATCCATCCATAAATATAAGATACAAAAATATATGCATAATACGTACATTCAAACAATCGTTCTGTGTAAGTGTCATCTGTTAAACATGTTTCGGTAACATACATGATAATTGAGGTTACAATTCGTTTTCAGGGCTACAACTCTGTACCTCCTTATTAACGGTCTCTGAAATATCACCGGCGACACCAGACGCGGCTATGCTGACATCGATACAAGTTGGACTTTCTGCAGTGTTCGTAGGCAGTCCGCCCATTTGAACTAAGACTGTCTGTGTAGAGTTCTGCCTTTTACAGCAGTATAATTTCCACAATTTTCTCTTGATGGCGCGTTTCAGGTCTCTGTTTCCATATGAGTACACAATAGGGTTAATCAAGGCGGACAGGTATGCAAAAATGCTTAGGTGAAGATGAAGATGATATGTGCGAGCGATGCCATCTTCATCCAAGTTATCCCAGTGAAATGCTATTTTGCGTATCTCACAGACGATAGCAAAAGGCAGCCAAAATATATAAGTGATTATGACCAACACGAATAAAGTTTTCGTAATTCGAAAGTTTTTGCGCTGGTTGCGATTACTGTTCGGTTCATTCTGGTCAGCGGAGACTGTTGTTGCTTCTATTCTCTTCATTTGTCGGTTAGCAGCGGCCAGAGTGATGCAGAAAATCACGGAGACGAAAGTCAAGGTCGGAATAATCACTACGAATATTACAACCATGCTGTATTCGACCGTTGTGATGAGAACCGGTTCGCAACGAATCAATTCAGTTTCGTCATCGATGTTGTTCCAGCCCATAGCTGGCGCAAAACCGTAAAGAACGGCAAAGATCCACTGGGTGGCGATGATTATGGCCGTGAACTTTCCAGTGACAATTGATTGGTATCTTAGAGGCCATTTAATCGCCACGCAACGGTCTACTGTCAAACCTTGTGGTGGAAAAAAGAAGTAGAAAACCATAAGAACAGAACGTTGTTTCACTAAGCATTATTGAACAAGAATTTGATGTGAGTATCTGTGAGTCACATAGGCGTCTGACATTTCTTCAAACATTTTCTTCGTCACGGTTTTGTAAAAAAGTTTGAGGATATTCTAACACGATTGGAATTAATTTGAGATAATTGGATGATGAAGTAATGTCGGTTTAATCTACAGATGTTACCTCACCTGCTTTTATTTCTGAGTAAGTAATATTGCAACATTCAGCTATAGGGCACCTATAACTTTTGAGAAATTTGTAAGATATGAACGTCCAATTATCCCAAATTAGTTCCAATCGTGTTAAATGCATCCAATCAAGCGCTGTCTATCAGCTTTGAATGACAGAGAAGTGGCAATTAATGTGTTGTGACGTTGCAAGAATGTTTTCTTTGCCAAGATCAATGAATTTCGTTGAGCTTAAGCACCTTGGAGCGGGTTAATAAGCTAAGGTTGTTGAGCCTGATTGGTCATTTCCAGTTGGAATTCGAAATATAGATTAAAGTTGCAAGCAGCGTTGACGGGCCTTGAGTAATTGAGATCATAAGAGAACCAATTTCAATAAAACTAAAGTGTCTGTAGCATAGTAACAGGTCTATGATGTTTTGCTAAAAAACCAAAAGGAAAAAAATACGAGCTTCACCGATTGCTGTTGATGAGATACCTGACACTGGGTCAAAGGTTATCAAAGGAAAACAGTCGGTATCATATATGTCCTCGTCCTTGTTGTTCATCTAAAGCAAATCTATGAGTGCTGTTGGATAGCATTGCACAATACATGTTATAACTAATGAGGCAACTGAATAAAAATTAATGAGGTTGCGTAATGATCATTGTCATACAATTTAGGTGGGAGACCTGTGCCACTTATATATTAATACAAAAGCTGCAACTGTTTTGGATGATACGACACCTTAGGGTAGGTTAAGTAGCACAAAAGGGTCATTCCAAAATTTAGGAATATATAAAGTAACAAACATGTCCATGTGCAAGAAAAACAACTTCTGGCGCTACCGGTTAGCCTAGAACACGATTGGAACCAATTTGGGATAATTGGATGGTGAAGTAATGTCCATTTAATCTGAAATGTAACCTCATCTACTTTTCTTTTTACGTTACACACTTGTTTTTATGAGTTATTTGCAATATTGCAACATTCAGCTTGAGGAAACCTAACACTTTGAGAAATTTCAAAAATATGAAGATCCAATTATCCAAATTAGCTCCAATCGTGTTCTAGATATAGGTATACCCATGATTAATATGGTAAGTAGTCATTTAAGAGAAAATCTCACAACGTGCCTCATTCAGCTTAGCACTAGAATTGTGCCCCTTTAAGTTGCGAGACAAACGAAAGTAGGTCACAGGTCATCCTAAAATTTGGAAATATGCTTTTGTTCTCAGTAGCTTGTTAATAATTTAAGCATGCTGACACTAATCCGTTTGGAAGTTGGCATCTCAATTATTAAACATTAAATACTTTGGCGCCAAAATATTTGTATGTCTTTTACGTGACTCCTCAGCTGTACATTATCTTGTATACATAGCTTCATTTTGCAAACCGACACATTTGTCCTCATGTTGGATTTCCATGAAAGACTTTTGAAAATATCTTAGGATTGAAGGCACAGATAACATGAAAGACAGGTTGAGCACGATGCTGACTTCAATAACTGACATTACACAGTATATTCTTTGAAATTGTGGGATATATTGTCAGTGAAGCTAAGTTTCGAGCTGTTGTCATCGCTACCATCATGAAGACCCAGTATCTTAAGATAACTGTGCATACCGCACTTGTTTTCTTACAATTGCACCACATATTTAAGCAGATTTAAATCAAGGAAGTGGATGTATATACAGTTCAATACCGATTGTCAAGGTCATGACGATGTATAAAATGGCGATATCACCTACCTAATCTATAATGTGATAATACAGAGCCGCATAATTGACATCAGACCCATAACAATATGGGAAGGGGTATAACTTACCTATAAGGTTTACGATGGATGCGATGCCCACTGAGTTTGATAAAGACAGGCCGATCATACAGAACACTTTAGACGTCGAAATGTGTGGATCAAAAATGCAAATTATATCAAACGGAATGATCACGGCTCCGATGAGCAGATCTGCCACAGACAGACTACAGACGAGCCAGTTAGTCGGAACACGCAACGACTTCATTGAAACCACGGTTCCTATAACTATGAAATTAACCGGAACGATAAAAACAGCCAAGACGATATAAATGACGCCAGCAGCTTTCTCCAGCGTTGAGTTTTCTCTGACATCCAACGACGAGTCGAAATGGGCTTCCATTTTCCGTCATTTTCTTGTTGGAAATGTGTTACCATAAAACCTGCTTCAATGTGTATCCACGTGCAAGCAATCCATATCCCCTTGTTTAATCATTGCCTTCAATATTGATTTGCTTGTCACATGAGGGCTGCGTTCTCCACATCAACATCGGAATGAAGAGAGCTCGTTTTGCAAGTTGGCTCAGTAAATAAAACAATCTAGGAACTATATCAACTACTTTAATACGAGTCCCGTCTGCTTCAAGATAAGATGCACCCCGATAAAGATTATTGATAAGCTTAAATTTTCTCTCAATAGGATTGTTTAAAGCATTCTCTTTTATACATGACCAAGAATATCGTGACAAAATGCACAAATGATGCAAAATAGACCGATACCTGAAATTCAAAATCTGCACGCCAAAAATGTCTATAGTGTGCATTCCACCTCAAAATGGAGGTCGAGTAGTACGGTGTCAGTCTTATATAGCGCCACCACTGCAGGGACAGTGACAGAAGACCCAAATAGAGATGACCCATCCCTTTCCTATAAGACAAATCCAGATATTGTTTGACAACTATTTTCATTGCCGACAGCAGTTGTGAATCATAAGTGACTAAATAACTGTATTTGCTTTGCAGCAAATCGGAAATTATTCATATCGGCTTTTCGTATGTCATCACCCTGAGGATTCGCTAATAACAAACATAAACAGGATTAGGAGATGGACTGTTATTTGAAAAGGTTAACGCTACAAATGAATCTACGATGATGCAAAAACAGTTCTACTTCTCAAACTGTGTCATTTATAAGTTAACGCCGTCTGTTTCTCTGTGCGATTTAACACCTTTGCCATAATAGTATGACATGTGTGATCTTTGATAAAGGAAATAAAACCTTGTAGATATAATGACATAGTCACATGCATAAATTCATTATGGTCATGCACAAAACAAGCTGGTGATTCAAAACAGGTAAATTATCTGTATTCTAGTACAGCGGTACATCGACATGACGAGAAATGAATTGCTATTGATGGATATATTGCATAAACATGTTTCTAGAGTTCAATTCATGCGATAAGACATCGAAGCATAAGCATGATAATGGTGCCTAACGATACAGAAATGTCAATTTCATCAGGAAAGCACGGCTGAGTAATGTAACATTTCTCCAATTGCTAATTCACCACCGGATACCATTGATGTTTGCGTTACCAAGAGATCTGATCTGATCCGCTGTTCCATAATAGCTGATGACGTCAGTTGATCAGTCTGAGAACAAATTAAAACTTTTCTTTGTATCCTCCTTTTTTACAGGGTGCACAATGCATCTACCCTAGTATGAAAAACAAACGAACAAACAAACAAACAAATGACCTTACAGTGAAACATAATAAACGTTTATATGCGTTTTCTTAGAAATCAAACTGAAGCTTTACCAAGTTGAAACAAGAGCTTGCATAATTCAATTTTAATCATAATTATATTAAACAGAATAAACAAAACTGTGCCACTAAACCTAGAAATTACAAATATTTATTTGCTGACAGATGTTATGATTTTGTCCAATGTGAGCCCGATCCTGTTTAATTCCTCCTACGAGAGTTAAATAGGACATGCACAGAAATGGAAAGAAAAATATTTGCAGAGTAAGAGTGCATGTGTTATTTAGTCCGTCATCATTGATGAAAATCCATTTAACGACAACAGTTCCATGAAGAAAAATCGCCTTGCCATTTTATCCAAACAAGGAAATATCTCCACTTGGACCGTAATGATCACTGAATCACATCAACCTGAGAGATTGGAGGAGTTTAAATCATCGTATTTAGTTTTCAATTCGCACAATCCTTAGTCGTATTTTAGAATGAAGCCTTGATAAGGTCTTGTAGACGTCATCATAGAAAAACTCACCAAATCCAAAACAAAGAACATATGACAAGTCTGGCACGTAAAGTTCATTGAAATGAATTTATTACGATTAATCTAAGAAATAAATACCAAAGAATCTGTGATATGTATCAATATTGATACATTTTAATAGCCACTAATGAGTCTATCGTTTGTGAATTAAAATCATTAATGCACAAGTGGACAGTTTTCTCATCATTGACATATCTTTGGCATCGATGATCAGGAATGCTCAAGTGACAAGTTCCTAGGTCTATGACTAAGTGTCTCCCTTTTTTCTGAGTCTATCTTTTGCTTCTTTGTCTCTAACTGTCTGTCTGTCTGGTTGGTCTGTGTTTCTGTCTGTCTATCTGTGTCTGTCTGTCTATCTGTCTGTCTGTCTGTGTGTCAGTCTGTCCACATTTTCTCCCAACCAGCCACTCCAACACAGCGTCACCTTACCTCCTTGCATATTCTGCAAGCTTTGTTAATCATTTCTTACCAAGAACCTGTCATAATTTTAATAAATACATAAAGCAGAGTATGCTGATGTTTATAACTGTGTCGTCATTCCATCGAGTCAATATCTAGGGTAAAAAGTGTCGTTGTAGATATTCGTCATTTGCCCAGGGTGGCCAGAAATTGAGAATGCAAACGAATGACTCAGTAGAGTTAATACAGAACCAAACCTCCTGTGAAACTAGTTAATGTATGAAAACCATCGAAACTTGAAGCATGCGAGCAACAGATAGATAACCAGTACGTATGATTGTGCCTTTTAAGTAAAGATGTACATTTCGTTATAATGAAAGCAGCATAATCATTTTCCTTCAAGAATTGAGAAGACAATCGGGGTTTCATTTTGGATGAGAGAGAAATAAACAATACTGGCATTTAAAATTGAAAACGGCTACCATTTTTTGTTACTCTGAGAAAGATACTGATTGATTGAGTGATTTTCCTAAAAAGAGAAAATATGGATAGCAGTGAAGATCACAAAAATATCCGTCGTAAGTTGATGTCTTTTAGATAAAACAATCATCCAACAGACCAACAGCCAGAAGACAGTCGTAAGATTCCATACACAAACTTTAATCAACGACTATTATGCAAACGGGCTATTATATGATACAAGGATGGCTGTAATATAAATATTACCACAGGATGGCTAAGGGACTTTATGACGTCACATGTCAAAGGTCAGTCCGGAACCTTTCATTTTCTTGTCATAGAGCTCCTGAAATGCAGCATTTTCAGTGACAGTAAAGTGGCTCTCCCAATCCCCGACGACACCTACAGTTCAAAAGAAACAACCTTTTGTTTTACCACAAGTTCAGTTTAACATCCCCGCCCCAATAGGCAATTCCGAGACGATGCATGGTCAAAATTGATGGCAAATATCTGGTTGTTATAGGCAACAATGCATGGAACTATATGGACGCATCAAATACTGGTGATAGTATTTCCTTAGCTTATGGATTTGCAAACAAATGATCAATTTCATAAAATGTCATTACCTTTTCTTATGAATGCACCTCTCCTCAGGTCAAATACAGCAGTGTGTAGAGACATGTTGACGGTTGGGTTTTTCTTCATATTTTCAAACCTACAGTGTTCGAGAATTTTTGTCGTCTCTTCTTCTGATAAGTCCTTCTCCAAAAACGATGATAAAGTCTCCACTGCAGCTCGGGGATTCTTATGAAAAAAACATACAAAACTGTGGATTCATCATGTAGTATTATACATCTTTACGTCAGTAACATATAGAGTTTCACCGTACAGTAAATTTTGGTCGCAGTGGACCTGAAGAACCACACAATTAACGCAGGTTCCAATAACTTTTGGCGCTATGAGACGCTATTTATCTTTTGACATCACGGTATTGTCATGAAAACACTGGGAAAGAGAAGAACGGATTCACTCTTTTCAAGGCACATAGTGACCTATTACAAGTCAAAAAGCTTTGAATTTCGCTGATATTATTCTGCTAAACTACAATTTCATCACAGTGCACTGCAATGCATGCTCTGAAACTTCACGTAGAGGACGCGCCGAACACGTTCTTAGTCTGCACCCTCCTATGCAGTGTATGACAGGTCATTCTGAAAAAGCTATACTCCAGACCTATCTATTAAGATGCGACTTAAAGGTGTACAATAAGAATATTTGCAAAATAACGGCATTTATATCCTCGCACACCGTACGACTTGATGGTCCTCGACGCCATGTGTTCCGGACAATACCTCCGTTGCCTTAAATTGGTGAGCCTCGATCGAACTGTGACATCATTGCATCTTAGCGAAAAAGAAGTATGCAACTTTATATAGTTTACAGTACATTTTGTTTACGGGGGTAAATTAAAATGAAACCATTTCATATTCTGGACACAAAGACACTACTTACTCTTTTCATGTCTTCATATTTCAAGAAGCAAAAGTTTTTCTCATCTTTGTGCTTCCACCATCCTAACACGTGATCGAACCAATCGCCATACGGCACTGCGTAAAGAAGAACACTGAGGCGATTGGTAAAGGGCTCATGATTTGGCAGATTTTAGGCTTTACCGACACCATTATGTGAGTCAGTGAAGTAATATATTGTATCAGTGTGTATGTTTGCATACTGACTGGACACACGAAGAGACAGGTGTATATTTTATATGGTCGTTCTCAATTATCCGTGCTAAGTTTTATTTTCGTGAATGTTTTATCACAGCAGGAACCAAATTTCATTTTTTACACATTGCGAGTTAAGTCGGAGAAGCAGCAGGCAAATAATTAAATAATGAGCTATATACATTGTTAGTGGCCGGTATTTTCGGTACTTGCCACTGTTTATCTACACGAATTCCCATTTCCAAAGTACAAAATATGACAATAACGGATTTTATTTTCAGGCTTGAAACGTGCATTGTATCTAAAACTACTGCGATTGATAGCAAGCCAAACTTACATTGTTTGTCGACGCACGCTTGGTAGAATTCTGACCAAGATTTGTCATAGTAACCATGAAACCAATTATTCTTGTGGAAGTAGTAATATGATACATATGTGTCTTTCGGATTCCTCAGAACATATACAATCTGAAAGATGCAACATATAGATAGTGTTTCTCAATGGACTATTGCAAAGTCGCGCCGTACAATAGGCCCATTAAATCCCAATGTTTATACCGATTATGTAATGGCTGCAGAAGTGTTATAAGCAGTGGAAATGACAACCTATATTTTGTTGGTGTCAATTATTGATGAGACAACTTCATCTGCGCCGACCAAGCAGCGTTTCGTGGGCAGAGGCTAAACCAGGCTGACGACATCAAGTCAGATATACCAATTGCAACTGACCGTCTCTTTGGCGCACTCAACAAAGATAAAAAGACAAGATTTCATAACGGTACCAGATTTTGGAATCGTGCGCACTATAAAAAAACTTACGACTCCTTCGGCATTGCCTTGCTTAGCACTTACGCTTTCAACACGGTAGTGACTTTGTTACCAGTGAAAAAACTGAAATCAAAGTTCATTTGAATATTGAAGACATTCAAAACACTGCACTACCTTACACTTCTTTTTCAGAGCTTCCCCTGGAAAGAAATTACACGGCAAATGGGACTTGATTAGGCGTGGTGACGTCACTGAATTCAAATACTTCATTCCGTCTGATGCCATGAGAGTCGCTCGATAATTTATCATTGTTTTCTGCGCATCTTTTGGCAGCAGCCAAAATATAAGTCGATAGATAATCAGAAAGAAGAATTTAATCCTGTAAGGAAATGAAAATCAGCAGACGATTATGACCATGTTCACCCCGTCCCATCTCCCAGTTGTTTCGGAAAACGTTACGAAATTACAAATCCGCACTGAAGGTCATGAAGGATTGAACAAGATTTTAAGTGGTATTTTAACACGCAAATACGTACTCACTTTTGTATAATTGCAAATGCTTTTAAAATACATATAGATTAATTTTGATTTTTTGCACGGTAACGTATCAGTGTCGATCAGTCATAATCTCTGTAAGTGTAGTGTGTTAAATTTATGCCATCGTATTTGTTAATTGTTTCAAAAGAGTGATTCAGCAGGGGTTGATCACTGAAGAGTGAAATAAATGTCATCGGTCGACTTTGTGGTGAAAAACAGCATACTAAGAATGTCAATTCAACAAGCTTCTATTAACCCTTTGAGCACTGTACTTTTTCCAAAAAAAATATCAGGGCAACATTTTATCAATTTTTATGAATATTTCTGTAATTTTTCTATGATTTTGGATCAAATGGACATATAAATTTTTATGGGTTGCACTTTTTGACCAAAAGTTTGGGAAAAATCTGGAAAAAAATTGTCTAGATCTGAAAGAAATTGTTGGCGTTGTATAGTGTAAATGCAACAAAAATCGACTTTGGCACTCAAAGGGTTCACTGCTGGCTAGGAAGACGTGGCTAAAGCATACGCGGTTTACCTCTTACTCATTTAATCCATCAGTGGCACAAAAAATACAAAAGAAATTTGATAGCGGTCCACATGGATACACCCTAACCTCGATATTAGCCACAGGATGTGGGATTTCAGTTACCTCTGTGCGAATTCCGTGCGCAATTCCAAAACGGGTACCCGTGCCATTTGTTCAAGGCTGAGGTTGTACTCTGTATCAGCATTGTTGAGGATCAGTGATACCATCTCTATAGCCCACGTTGTGCCTGAACGAATCAGAGAGCCATTGAGTAACTTTCACACAGTTTGCAATAAAGAAATAGTACAACTTTCGCTATTATTTCACCATTTGAATCGAGTAAACAAAATACAAGCCCTTAGTTCTCATAGTTCTTCCTTAACTATGTCGACACACAAATCACGTTATATAATTGCTATTGCGTCATACTGATTGAACAATTGCTAGATTAGCAACACTGAAATATACAAGAGATAAAGCGAGCCTCTCAACTAGCATAAAATTTCACAGCCAAAGTACAGGGTGTTTGGATAGCATGAAAAATTTGGTCTTTTTGGAAAAAATAATTTACAAATGAAGATTATTTAAATACAATTCCACTATGTGAAGTTTTGTATGTCAGAACTGTCCTACTTGAACATTCGGCATGTGTGTTTAGTACTTTTTGTCATCTGCGTAACTCTTATTGCAATATTTTGAGGCCATGGTGGAACATACGCTAAACAAGGATTCTTCCACTGATACCATAATACATTCCGAAATCCTCTGCTGATTCGTTAAACATTTTACTGTACAGCTCCGTCGGAGTCCCATTGGATCATAAAATAAATGATACAGGGACCTTCCTTATTCAAACCTGCATATGAGAATCACTGTTTAGTCTCTCAACATATTTGGCCTCAAACACAGCTAAATTGTTTAAAACGTTGCAACGCACCAATATTTGTCTACGTGAGTTTGAAAAAGAGGTTTTATTTCCTGTACCCCCACGGTTCACGAATGTATATTTCTAATGCTTTCATTTAAACACGCGGCCAGCGTGAAAGTTGGGTTGCCTGTAGATAGTGTGATTCTAGTTCATACATTAGGGTATTGAGTGTGTTAGAGACTCTAGTACAACATTCGAGTACGCTTATGATTACTCAGACTACCCAGCCTATGAGCGCTTTGGTATCTGGGGTGTGCAATACTTTTGCATAAACTGGTCGTCTTCAATCGATTCGCGTAACTTGGGTTTCAGCCACGTCCCATAGGCGTTGGCATAGCTATCGACAATACTGGTACGAGTGCTTTAGCCTCTAAGTAGGTTTCCGACCGTATCACTCCGATAGAAACCTAAGTGTGCAATTCAGTGAAGGATAGCGACTCAAAAAAGTTATACGTTTACCTGATTTTGGATACGTCACAACATATACGTCATCGTCTCTGCATTCAAACTTTTCAATCGCTTCCTTCAGATCCTTCCGAACATACCCTGGGAATGTCACGCCATCTGAGACAAATTTCTGAGGGAGATTTAATATAGACGGTGAATCGTTTCTCTTGTCAGCCATTGTGGAGTACCTTTGCCTTGAAAGTCCGAAGTGGACTCGGAGGTGAACTTTGAACTTAGCTCTCGAGGGTTATACAATACAGCGTCACTGTGACACACTTATCGTTTGTACTTTATTTCGTCTAGGGGTCGGCCATAAGCAGTGGAGAGGCGGTCGTCAAATAATGAGATAAAATGTTGCAGAGCAAAACTAGCTACAGAGACTTTCAACCGCGACTGGCTTTGCTGCGTTATACAACAATATCACACAAAAGTCGTCGACTATGGGGGCAAATAGAAAGGGAAACATGCAGACCATACACAATCCCAAATACACGTTTTCGAAGATTTGAAAACCATATTTTCGCATGCTGGCCACACAAGATCTAACGACGTTACCTAATGACATGATAAAGATGCCGTCACGGTATACATCAACAATATACCTAGCATGCACATGTGAGTATCAGTCAGCTTATATACGGCGCAATGATGGTTCAGACGAAGTAACCGTTTGTTTTTTAGTTGGGGGCAGGTGGTGCTGTGGGAGCGTTGGATGGAGAAAGGACATGACTTGTAATTGACGGGAGGGAATAGTTTGCATATCCTAATGAGAGGAAAGGGCTGCTGCAAAGAGCTGCTGTTCACCTCGAAAAATAATGACACTTCATATTGTTTCAACAACGTTAACGTACATGTAACGCTAGAAAAGTTTACTCACTTGTGTAACAGCACTTGTTAAAATTTCTTGAAAAGTCAATATTTAAAAATATACCATAGGTTGAGTTCTGAAATATGTCAGCATTATTCTTTACTTGTTTATCATTAATTTAAACCACAGGTCATAGGTTCGTACCCTCAAGGTAACACAACTATCAACATGGAACATCGACCAGAAGACGATAAGTTGTAAGATTCTGCGATAACAAGAAACAAAGCAGACACAGTTATAAAAATCCATTGCTGTCTGATACAAGTATGTATACAAGATGACCGCAGGGCAGCCAACGAATGTCAGTAAGTCACATGTCAAAGTTCAGTCCTGAACCTATCTTTTTCTTGTCATAGAGCTCCTGGAATGCAGCATTTTCAGCGACGGTAAAGTGGTTCTCCCAATCTCCGACGGTACCTATAGTGCAAAAGAAACAACCATCGAGTACGATTTGTTACCATCCAGTTGAAGTTCCTGGACGATAAAACAGTGGAGAAGGTATCTGCTATTTACGATCGATGGCTATAATTTGCGTTCCGTGAACGGCATTAATTTCAACACGGTATTACTATGCCTAGTTACTTTTGACAGCCTTCCGTGTGGCGTTTTGTGCTCATAGATCTACATCTGAAGAGGCTGGGATATTTCCAGTTTACACTGGTTATAATAATTGTAAGCGGACTTATATCAGCAGCACTAAAAATTTCTACAATTATTTTTTGATCGACAAGTCATTTTAAAGTTCTGGAGAAAGAAATACTTTCACTGTCTTAGTTTTTAGAAAATACAAAATATAACTTTCCCCTAAGGAGTTAACACAGGAATGGCGGCCATTTTGAATTTCAAATATCGCAAAATGTTGGGTAATTTATTTCGCTAGTTTTAAACTTTGCACGGTGACCCCTGGTTTTTAATCTTGATTTGGTAACAGAATGGTTGAAAGTTTCATTCAGGAAAGTTTCAGCAAAAGTTTAAGTCTTTTGCATTCGAGGCGCATTCTACCTTAGAATATTTGCAGTGTTGAAGAATAAGTACGTATACCAGATCGAACTGTATACACTTACAAAAGACCCCGATGATTAAGTTTCCTTTCTATATCTTGTGGTTAGCTAAAAATAATCAAGTTTTCAGAATGTCATTACCTTTTCTTATGAATGCAGCTCTCTTCAGGTCAATCATAAAAGTATTAAAAGACATGTTGACTGTTCGGTTTTTCTTCATACTTTCAAAACTACAGTGTTCGAGAATTTTTGTCGCCGCCTCTTCCGAGAGATCCTTCTCCAAAAACGATGACAAAGTCTCTAGTGCAGCTCGAGGATTCTTCCGAAAAAACGTAGAAAGTTATGAATATTGCTTGTAAAACTAAATATTTCGATGCATCAGACGGTCATAAAATACAAGTTTGAAAAGAATGCAATTTATTTCTTCATAGCAGCCATTCGCGTTTCATTTAGTGTCAGCATATTATCGTGGTAAAACGGAAACGTCAATTTGGTAAGTGAAAATGACAAATGAAGGCGCCATCTAAGGTTGGTTGAGTTTCGGAATTTGAAATTGCATATGACATCAAGTGATCACAGATTGATAAAATGACGTCTAGACTAATTAGCACGTTCGTCAAGTGGCAGAAAGACCAAACCAGGACATAAAGCATCATTAATCCCTATATGCACTTTGATAATTCAGAGCACACTCGTTAATTTATACATTTAAATTGGATCCACTTGGATCTCTAATCGCAAAGATACATATCATCTGCTATCTTTAAAATTCGCATTATCTCGACATTTTTGAAGGCGAGCCTTGAGGGCGCTTTGTTAAGAGTATAATCAGACACACTCTTTCAAACAAACTGAAGTACAGTCAAGGAAGCAAGGGCATTGTGTTCCTGATAAGGATCTAAGCGTGTGTACGCATAATTTACGCCTACCACGTTAAAAATCAAAATCCAAAAGCCTGACACAAATAATTTTTGCGAAATACTGCAGGGTGATCAGATTGCTAGAACGCTCTCTATACTAATAATTCAGCATTTCTCATGCATTTTCTCCATTAAATATACTGTATCTGTAAGCATCGATCCTAGACCAATATCAATTCGTCTTTGAGGTTTAATAAGAAGAGTAACTTTATCTAGAAATTACAATGGAGTTTGATAATGTGATAGCGGGAATAAATTAAAATACAGCAAATACAACCTTCAGGATTACACAAACAGGATATAAAACTCTTTACATACCCTTTTCATGTCTTCATATTTCAAGAAGCATATGTTTTTCTCACCGTTATGTTTCCACCACCCTAAGACGTGATCAAACCAGTCTTCATACGGCACTGCGCAAGAAGAAAAATAAGAAAATTAGATTGGTATTTAAGGGCTCATGAATCTGCGGAGGCTTTTTACTGACACGATTCTGAGTTAGAGACATGAAGGTACAGGTACACTGTTTCAGTTTACTGGCTTCCTACAGTCAATGTTCAACATGGAATATTTATTATATCTGAGTATTAGGAGCCAATTTTAATTAGCCAACCCTGGCTTAAAGTGATATAGTCGTCGGAACGGCGCCTGTGCGAGTTTCTTGTTTACAAACAATGTATTTCGTGAACGATATCAATATGCACCTCATCATCATAGCTGCAACATTTAAATTATACGATGATAGATTATGACAGACATGTTTTAACTGTCATCAATCACCATTGTTCCTTGGATACATTGTTGCTATGGGTCGTGTGGGTCCCATACGACCTTTGAGCACAGTTCCGACGACTATATCCCTTTAAGTGAGACAAGCAGGAAGGTAATCATTATAAATAAGCATAAATATGTTACATTTGTGACAGGGTGAAAGAACAACATTAACATATTTTCAAAATATGCGGCTTTTAGATCCACACGACTTTAGAAATATAACAAAAATGTTTTTGAATCTCAGGCGGGAAACGTGCAAAAGTATTTAAGGCTTTATGATCGAAAAAAATCTAAACCTACATTGTTTGTCAACGCACGCTTTGTAGAATTCTGACCAGGGCTTGTCATAGTAACCATGAACCAAGTATTAATATGAAAGTAGTAATATGATACATATGTATCTTTCGGATTCCTCAGAATATATACAATCTGAAAGATACAAATATTCTTTCTCAGTGTAATAATGGGTGATAGCAAAGTCATTTTCACTTGGCCAGTAAACTCTAATAATTATATTGACCACACTGCATAAAAACCCTATAATACTTACTGTATTAACATGGATTATTGCCTGTATTTAAACTGAAGAGTGCATATACAGATGAATACAGTCAAGAATCCACTTTTTGTACTCAGCAAGCCTGTATTCATGTGGATTCATGTGAATTCACGTGTATTATACTATAATACAGGCAACTCATTAATGTGAATTTATCTGAATTATTGGGTTTTCATGCAGTGCCACATACTGAACACGTATTAACTGCAGCAGTGTTATAAGCAACAGAAATGACAAAATTATATTTAAAAATTTGTCATCGTCAAATTCGCGAGACCAACTTCGATAGACAAGCGACGTTTTCGGACAGGGACTTTACCAAGCTGACCCCTCTAAGTCAGATAGACTTTGTTGCACTTGCCTCACTCAACAACCACAAAAACATGAAGTCTTAGAACTGTGCCATATTTTGGTTGGATCTCGCTTGCGCAGTTGGTGTAAACCAACGTCGACTTGGCAAATCACTATACATTAACGCGTACAATAGTGACTTGGTTTTTAGTGGAAAGATTGTGAACCTTTGGTTCCTTTGAATATTGAAAACATTTATACCTTAGACTTCTTTTCAAATGCTTTTCTCGGAAAAAAATTACACGGCAAATGGGACTTGATGAGGCGTCGTGACGTCATCGATTTCAAATACGTCATTCCGTCTGATGCCTCGAAGGCGGCCAGCCAATATTTCATTGTTTCTTGCACACTCCTTGGCATCAACCAAGCTAGTAGTCGATAGATAATCAGAAAGATGAATTTTATCCTATGATTAAAGAGGAAAATAAGTTAAGGCATTCACATTACCATTTCAAATCCGTCCAATCTCTCAGTTGACGTTGTTTACGGAATGATCACGCGAAATTTAAAAAATTCGCACCAGGATACTAATGATTGGAATCAGACAGCTGATATTGTTGTGCGTATAGACGTACTTGGTTTTGACATGACAAATGCTTTTAAAGTAAAATATGTCATTTTTTTATTTCTACAAGATGTAACATATTGGAGTCGATAAGTCCCAAAACTTGTGAGTACAGCAGGTTAAAATTCACTCAATTTTATGTGTGGCTTGTTTCAGAAGTACCGGAGTGCATTCAGAAGTTGGTGCTGTAGTGTACAGTGATGTACAACGACCGTGAATTCAACGAGCTTCTATTGGCAAGAAGGATGGCAGTGACAGTTAACATAGTCGGGTACAACATAGCTTATCCATTGGCAGTGTTTATTGTGCCTTCTAGGCGTCAGTTTGTTTCCGGTACAAGAGAGTGCTAGTTAGCATAATTAGATGCTGTAACATAAGCAGTACCTGGCGTCGTTCGAGTTTTGCCGATCAGAAAGATGGCGCAAAAAATTTAAAAAAATCGATGCCATCCAACATTAATACGCGCTACCCTCGACATTAACCACATGATAAGGCGCATCACTTACCTCAGTGCAAGTTCCAGGCGCATTTCCAAAACTGGTACTCTGGCAAACTGCTCTTTGCTGAGATTGTATTCTGTATCAGCATTGTTGAGGATTAGTGATACCATCTCTATAGCCCACGTTGTGCCTGAACGAATCAGAGAGCCTGTTAGTAACCTTCACACAGTTTGCAATATAGAAACAATTATGCCACAACTTTTGAGAATCTGTCACGTTGCATACAACAAATATATTTTCCATTATTACTGACCTTGTCATTAACCCTGAACTGCGTTGAAACACAAATTATGTCATATTGTTGTATTACATACCCTCATGCGTTTTACAAATTTGACGAATGCTCATAAAACTGGTAATATAGGAATACGTATTATCAATTTGAAGGCTAGCGTACATGTAGGTCCATAAATTAGCATAAAAGGATAATGCCAAAGAACTGGGTGTTTATATAACATGGAAAATATTCTTTGTTGAAAAAAGGACTAAAAGATTAGCAGAAAATATAGATCAACTATTTGGAATTATGTATTTCGAAGTTCGCCATTTGAACACTGTGTGTGCACTTAACCATGCAAGATTTATCACGTTACTCATCCACATGACTTCCACTGTTAGTTGTTTTGTTCGATAACATCATGAGCAAAGCATCGCCGTTGTTTAACAATGTTTCGTTCCGCATTATTCGGAGTAATATCGGCTCCTGTGTTGAATTTGCTGTTGAGTTTTTGTTGAAAAGAATTCATTATATGGTACAATTTCCGATCCCCAATTGTGGACGAAAGTGTAATTCTGATTATTTCGCTGGAACACGTGGGAAGTTAAGAAGTGGGAAAGTGTGTAGTCAATGTCACTCTATTTCATACTTTAGGGTATATATTGTTAGACCGGTTAGAGTTCAGAGAATTGAGTACGCGATATCAATGGGGCTGACTATCCAGCGTACGAGAGCCTTTCTGTAGCAGCGTGCATGATTTTGGCCCTCAGTGATCGAATCAACAATTTTTGTTTTCGACCATCAGGACCATCACTCAGCTGCCCACAAAATAATTCAAGGCTGTAGCCTTCAATCAGGTTTCAACCGTTGTACTCTTATTGTGCTAATTAGTGACCTTGATCTTATGTGGTTAAGGCTAGACAGAGAGTCACACGTTTACCTGATTTTGGATACGTCACAACAAATACGTCATCGTCTCTACATTCAAACTTTTCAATCGATTTCTTCAGATCCTTCCGAACATACCCTGGAAACGTTACCCCACCGGAGACAAATTTCTGGGGTAGATTCAAGATGGACCGAGACGGCGTATGTCGTTCGTCGACCATTTTGTTACACCTACGCCTGCTGGAGTTCCATATTTGTAGTGCCCTTTGACCCTTAATCTCAACAGGCTTATAAAAGTGCACCAATAACGATCACGGTGACCCATTTACGGTCGTCTGCACTTTATTCCGTCTTTCGGTGTGAACAGGTGCTCGTCAAAATGGAATAAAAGGTTCAAGAGCAAAGTAAGCTTAAGGTGAAGTACTACGAATTACGTCAAAATTAAGTTATGGTGTCATTTTCTTGAAATTTGCACAGATATTCTTGGAAGTTGTGCAAGTGCAAAAATGAATAAAAAATGGGGGTCACCACGCTTGTTTCCATGGAAACGGACGTTAAAATGGCGTCGTTAGAAATAAATAAAAATGATTAATTCACTTAAACTAAAGAAAGCAATTATAAACGCTTAGCAAATGAGTTAATTTTAATAAATACCAAGACTTAAGATCCATATTTATTGAATGTATAGTTTCATGATGTTTGTGAAGAAATTTTAACATAAGTATCGATTACAAATGACGATATCGAAATTATATCACTATATAATTTTCGAACTTTCTTCCTGTCGTTTTGAATGGTGTCATTTTGACCAAACTTGGCGAATAAACTCCTGACATAATACCATTTAGTTTACACTTTTAATAAAAGGGTGTCACCACGCTACTTTTTACAATATCTCCAGGTGAATGGGTAATTTGCGCCATATAAATGGAGAGAAATGTTAATTTTTCGCTCATATTGAATAAAAACCAGCTTCCTAGGGGGTCAAAATATGACAAGGTTATAGGTCACATGCATTTCTAAGACACTGGGTAAAAAAATTAGGTAATAGCGCAATTTCAACAATGACAGGTGATGTTAAATACATGCGCTACAAAATAACCCATTTGCGGCAGGCTGGAGTCAAATCTGCGCAGAAAACGTTCTAAAGCGTGTGCGCGTCCGAATTCGTCGCCCTTCACCTTAAGGGTTTTGTAGCTTTGGTACGGTATACGAAAATATCGCCCAAAGGTACACTGACGCAGAACGAAGAACGAAATAGGGAAAATTATACGAGCTGTTCCGAAATCAAATGTCGTAAAAAGTTTTGAACAAAGTCTTTTATGTTTGGTATTCTCAGCACACAAGATCTGACGGCCCATCCCTACTGACAAATGTAGAAATGACAATGCAGCCGAACGACATTGTTTGATTTTCTGTTGGCGTTGCTAGAGGGTTGGATGGAGAAAGAAGATGACTTATGGTGAACGTTAGTTTGCGTATTGTAATGAGAGGACGTTTGCAAAGTGCTGGCTTTCGCCTAGCAAAAAAGGTACTGTTGAAAGGGTTTCAAAAATCGTAACTGTAATCTAGAAAAATTACGCACCACTCTAAAAAAAAATTGGTAAAATTTCTGAAAATGCGACATTTTACCACATGCAGAGTTTTGCATCAGTCCTTTATTCATTCATTTATTTACTCATTCATTAATTTCATTTTTAAATGACTAAGGCTGAGTGGTTAAAAAGCTCGCAAAACTTCCAGACAAGAGAATAACATATGTATAAAACTACCCTGAATCGGATCATCTTGAATCAGGCATAAACACACTTGACAAACATTATACGTGCGGGTACGTGAATAAGTTTACAATGTATGCCATGCAAAGTTACAATATCTCCAGACAAAATTATTTGCAATAAAAACCGTTAAAGTAATTCCACTGCAGCGGTTTTGTTCATAAATACAGGTGCAACCAACCAAGCTGTCCATTCTTGCAAAAAGCTGTTCGTGCGTAGTTTTTAAATTAGCGGGCAAATTTAAAATATAATAAGCGGACGGGGCGTAATTTCAATTTTTGTAGCGGAGCGGGGAGAAATATTCTGGCAGTGGGTACCAGAAAGTAGGTAGAGGTAAGAAAACGCTGTCATTGACGGAGCTTTAGGGAATCTTTAGCGGTGTCAGTGTAGGGGAGAGGGCAATGGAGTGCCTAAACTAGTCTTTAGAATGGGGAGCTGGCAGATCATAGATATTGGAGGGCAGTAGGCATTATAAATCTTTGGGAGGGTATGTTTATCACACACACACACACACACACACACACACACACACACACACACATATATATATATATATATATATATATATATATATACACGCACACACACACACGCACACACACACACACACACACACACACATATATATATATATATATAATATATATATATATATATATATATATATTTAAAAACTATCTACTGTTGATTGACCAATCAGAGTGCTCAATTCAGGGTGTTTTATCTACTCGTAAAGCCTTGGTCACCAAATTCCAGAAACGAATGACAGCGCCGTAGTAAAGTACTGTCCAATCAAAAGTGAACATGTCATATTCTGTAGACATCTGGTACGTTTTAATATTCAAATTTGGTAACACAGCGGAAACCAGCTGCAACACAAAATCTGCTGTGCCCTTGGGCATTTATATAATGTGCCCTAGGGCATTTATAGGATGTTCCATTACATTGGAAGGCTATTTCACAAATAAAAGTTTTAATTCATATCCTAAACATGTTACATTGACAAAGGGGACGGTTGACGTAAACACATTGTAAACGAAAATATATCAGTTAGGGGCGATAGTTTTTAAGTCGGATAAAACCCTCGTACTCGGACTCTTCTGGTATATAAAGTCCAACCCTACGATAAAATGTCTCGGCCTGCGGCCTCGACATTTTATCGTTGGGTTGGACTTTATATACCAGAAGAGCCCTCGTACTCGGGCTTTATCCTATACATATATATATATGCCCTCCCAGTTATCACCATAATGGCTTTATGGCAATCTCTGAACTTTGGCACAGAGAGTACAGTTACACATTGCCGAAGATTGAAATATGGACTCACCAGACTGCTCGAATGGCAACACGTACCATGAGCGAAGCATAGTGCCAACAGTGAACGCCCCTTATATTACGCAAGAGGATGCCCACAAATCTCAGAGCGCTCTAACTGCTATTAAAGCAGTGAGCGAAATACACAAAATGTATACAATGTGCCCTCCGGTTATCACCATAATGGCTTTATGGCAATCTCTGAACTTGGGCACAGAAAGTACGGTTAAATATATATTGATAAGGATTGAAATATGCACTTTTTCTGAAGGGTGAACTATTTATTTTCATGGACAAGAACAACTTTTCACTTTTACTGCCTTCGAGCGTACTCGTCTTCCTGATATTTCTTACACACACACACACACACACACACACACACACACACACACACACACACACACACACACACACACACACACACACACACACACACACACATATATATATATTATATATATATATATGTATATATAATATATGTACGTATATTGTTATATATTTTTATAAATACATACACATATATATGTATATATACATTATATATGTACATATATATATATATATATTATATATATGTATATATAAAAAATATATAAACAATATATGTACATATATGAATATATACATATATTTTATATACATATATACATTTTATATATATATATATACTAATATATATATATATAGAGAGAGAGAGAGAGAGAGAGAGAGAGAGAGAGAGAGAGAGAGAGAGAGAGAGAGAGAGAGAGAGAGAGAGAGAGAGAGAGAGAGAGAGAGAGAGAGAGGGTCAATGTCAAAAATAGGTAAAGTCATTATATCGACGTAGAAAAATTTTTTTGTTATGATTTTGTAAAACTGACTTAATTAAATTATTATTTTATCAATTTTGATGAAAATGTCTTACAATACAACTGTTACAAATATAAGGGTTTATGATTGGAGTATGCTTATACGTAGATAGCTGCTTTGAATAGTGCAGTAGCTGATTTTCATGCATTTCGAACTTATAAGAAAACATATTTCGATACGTTTCGCTCTGTAAATGTTTAGCACAATCAACCATACAGAATGCCAGTAATTGTGCCGAACGCACATATAGCACATGTGCACAAGCGGTTACCCTCGCCCTCTATAGTGGTAAATTAAATTGGAGTGCTTTGTGACCATCACTGTATGTCGTTGTCTAAAAAAATTTGCAATTTATTTAGAAGGAGGGCGTACACCGAAGTTCATCGGAGAGCTTAGTCCCCTTCACAAGAGAAGTCCATCATCTTAATAAACTAGAAATTCAATATAATGGTAATCGATTATTTGTTTTTATGGTCAGATGGTGGGAGGGGAGAAAGACGTACTTTGCCCCACCTAAAAGTACGCCAGTCTTCAACTGACGAGTAATTTAAATTTGCAAGGAACAAATTTTTTAATCTTCGTTACAAAGAAGATTCACCACCTCTTCACAACAGTGACTCATGTTTTCAGCCATGTTTCACAGATATATACTGTTTTTAATAATTAATTTACCATCCAATTGCAAAATCAGTGGCTAAAGGCACGTGGCTCGTTGCCAAAGCATCTTTCATGGAGAAAATAATCAACAAAATGCGATTTCACAAATAAAACTTTTTAAACCATCGGTGATCCTCTTAAGTTTCCATCAAGGACACCAATAAATATCAAGTGTGTTTTCTTCATATTGAAATTTTCACTGTTGATTGCTTCACCAAAATAATATTTGCCTTGCGCTTGTAGAAAATAAAAACCTACTAAAAGAGGATCCATTGGGATTCACCTTATGCTTTGTCGAATGAAGATAAGGGAACTGGTCCATGACAAAGAGTTACTGACTCCTGCAGCCATTAACAATTCATGCATTGGACCATTAAAAAAGTGCGGTCAGGAAACTATTCAAGAACAGTGTTTAGTCTTTGACAGATTCTAAACTTTCAGCAGCCTAATAGTTCTTTTACCGGTTCAATGATGCAGTGCGCGCCAGGGTACACAAAGTGTACGTTTCCCATTGTGCTTTAGCCGTAGGGTACACGCAGGGTATGTTACTCATAGAACACTATGGCAGATTACACCCTGACCGTGATTTTCGTCGCCGATAGATAGAAAATATATTGGGCATTATTTGGCATCGTATATTTGTGTCGTTCTTCTATAACAATTCGTTGTACAATGCAAATCAGTATGTTTTCGTTGTTTTGAGCGTAAATAAGGTGTTTGATGTAGCCACGGCAATGTATTGTGAGATAATAGGGGAAAGGGCTATACCCTCATACAGGGTACTATGGCATTTAGGATATTGATTTCATCGTGGAATGTTTGCACTACAAACCTATCGCTATCGTCTGTAATACATAAATATGATTATACATCATGGCCAACAACATCGTCCACGTATGGCCCAATGATAGTTCAGACAAAGTATTCGTTTGTTTTTGTCGGCGGGGGAGTGCATGTAACGTACATGTAACGCTAGAAATGTTTACTCACTTGTGTAACAGCACTGGTTAAAATTTCTTGAAAAGCAAATGTTTAAAAATATACCATAGGTTGAGTTCTGAAATATGTCAGCATAATTCTTCATTTGTTTATCATTAATTAAAACCATAGGTCATAGGTTCATACCCTCAAAGTAACACAACCATCGACACGGAATATCGACCAGAAGACTATTGTAAGATTCTAGGATAAGGAAAACAAAGCACACATAGTTATAAAAAGGATTATTATCTGATATATGTGTGTATAGCTGATAAAAGATTACCGCAGAGCGGCCATGGAATGTCATTAAGTCACATGTCGAAGTTCAGTCCGGAACCTTTCATTTTCTTGTCATACAGCTCCTGGAATGCAGCATTTTCAGCGACTGTGAAGTGGTTCTCCCAATCTCCGACGGTACCTACAGTGCAAATGAAACAATCTTTTGTTTATCCACGAGTATGATTTATTACCAGACATTAGAAGTTACTAGACGATGAAACGGTGGTGAAGGTATGTGCTATTTAGGAGCGATGACTATAATATTGCGAGAACGGAATTCATCTTAATACGGCAATATTATGGTTAATTTCATTTTAACAGCCTTCCGTGCATTCTGTGCACATAGATCTACATCTGAAGAGGTTGGGATATTTCCATTTTACTTTGATTATAATAATTGTAAGTGGACATATCAGCAGCACTAAAAATTTAAGGCAAGTGTTTGCAGTGTTGAAGAAGTTGGAACGTATACCAGATCGAACTGTGTAGACGTACAAAAGACCCAGATAATTAAATTTCCTTTGTATAGCTTGTGGTTAGCTCACAAATGATCAAGTCTCCAGAATGTCATTACCTTTCCTTATGAATGCAGCTCTTTTCAGGTCAAACACAAAAGTGTTAACAGACATGTTGACTGTTTTGTTTTTCTTCATACTTTCAAAATACAGTGTTCGAGAATTTTTGTCGCCGCCTCTTCCGATAGATCCTTCTCCAAAAACGATGACAAAGTCTCTAGTGCAGCTCGAGGATTCTTCCGAAAAAACGTAGAAAGTTATGAATATTGTTTGTAAAACTAAATATTTCGGCTCATTAGAAGGTCGCAAAAACAAGTTCAAAAGATGAAATTTACGTTTTCATAGCAGCCATTCGCGTTTTATATAATGTCACCATATTATCGTGGTAAAACGAAAACGTCAATTTGGTAAGTGAGAATGACAGATGATGGCGCCATCTACGGTTGGTTGAGTATCGGAATTTGACAATGTATTTGACATCAAGTGATCAGAGATTTGATAAAATGAGATCGTCGAGACTAATTAGCACGTTCGTCAAATGGAAGAAAGACAAACCAAGACATAAAGCAACATTTATATCCTTACATGCACTTTGATAATTCAGAGCGCACTCGTTAATTCATAAATTTAAGTATTTGTACACTTGATCTCTTGTCGCAAAGATACATATCATCTGCTGTCTTTCAAATTCTCGTGATCTCAACATTTTTGAAGGTGAGGCTTGGGGGCGCTATCGTAAGAATATAATCAGACACAGTCCAATCAAGGAAGCAAGGGCACTGTATGCCTATTAGGATCTAACCAGGGTATTTATCAGAGTTTGAGTTCCGTTACTGTATGAACGCAAAATTTACACTTACCTCGATACAAAATCAAAATCCGAAAGCCTGACACTATATAGCTGAACTTTAATTTTGCAATAACACGATTGGAACTAATTTGGGATAATTGGATGGTTGAGTAATGTCGGTTTAATCTGCAAATGTAAGCTCATCTTGTTTTCTTTAATTTTAAGTTAAACATCAGTGAGTAACTTGTAATATTACAACATTCAGCTATAGGGCATCTAACACTTTTGAGAAATTAGAAAAATTTGAAGATCCAATTGTCCCAAATCTTGTTAAATATACTGAAGGATAATCATAGTGGTAGTTTACTATAATCTATACTTAGTTTAATTTACCATTCTCGTGTATTTTCTTCGTTAAATTGCACTTTATCTGTAAGCATCGATCCTAGACCGATATCAATGCGCCTTTGCGGTTTGATAAGAAGACAAACGTCATCTTAGGATCACCATGGAGTTTTATAACGAGAGTAAATTAAATTAAATGCAGCAAATACAACCTTGAGGACCACACACACAGGCCATAAAACTCTCTACATACCCTTTTCATGTCTTCATATTTCAAGAAGCATATGTTTTTCTCACCGTTATGTTTCCACCACCCTAAGACGTGATCAAACCAGTCTCCATACGGTACTGGGAAGAAGAAACAAAGAATATTAGATTTTATTTAAGAACTCCTGAATTTGTGGATTTTAGGTTTACATTGAGACCACTGTGAGCAAGAGACATGCAGGTACACGGCTTCCTATAGTTAATTTTCATCATTGAATATTAATTACATCACAGTAGGAGTCGAACTTAATATTGTACATTGGCTTAAGTAAGACAAGCAGGCAGATAGTCATTGTAAATAAGCATATTAAATATGTTACATTTGTGACGGGGTGAAGAAAAAAATTAACATATTTTCAATACACGCCATTGTTTAGATCCACACGACTTTTGAAAGTACGATAATATAGCAAATTTTAATCACAGGGTGGAAACATGCGAGAGTATTTAAGGCTCTATGATTGATAAACAATAAACCTACATTGTTTGTCAACGCACGCTTTGTAGAATTCTGACCAAGGCTTGTCATAGAAACCGTGAAACCAATTATTCTTGTGGAAGTAGTAATATGACACATATGTGTCCTTTGGATTTCTTAGAATACATACAATCTGAAAGATACACAATTTAAAGTACATGATTCTCAGTAGAATCATGGATGGCAGCATAGTCACTTTTACTTGGCCAGTCAATTCTAACAATTATATTGATCATTTACTGTTGTAAGCAGCAGAAATCATATTTAAAATTTTTATCAGCATCAGATAGGCGAGACCAGTTTGGTAGACAAATGACATTTTTCTGACAGGAACATTACCAAGCTGACCCCTCCAAGTCAGATAGACTTTGTCGCACTTTGTCGCACTGAACAGCCACAAAAACATGAAGCCTTAGAACTGTGCCATATTTTGATTTGGATCTCGCTTGCGCAGTTGGTATAAACCGACGTCGACTTGGCAAAGGGCTATACATTAACGAGCTGTGATATCGCAGCGGTACTTGTGGCGTATATCGAACGCGCTCGGGTCATTGGGGTCATCGCCACAGTCCCGTGGCGATGACCCCAATGACCCGAGCGCGTTCGATATACGCCACAAGTACTGCTGCGATATCACAGCTATACATTAACGCGTACAATGTATAGTGACTTTTGTCTTAAGTGGGAAAATTGTGAACTTTCTGTTCCTTTGAATATTGAAAACATTTATCGCATTTCCCTACCTTACACTTCTTTTCCAGTGCTTTCCTTGGGAAAAAATTACACGGCAAATGGGACTTGATGAGGCGCCGTGTCGTCATCGAATCAGATACGTCATTCCGTCTGATGCCATGAGGGCAGCTAACCAGTATTTCATGGTTTCTTGCAAACTCCTTGGCATCAGCCAAGTTAGTAGTCGATAGATAACCAGAAAGATGAATTTAATCCTGTGATGGAAGAGTAATATGACATTAAACTGGTCCAATAATCATTTCCATTCAAGGTTATATATTACCAGGTCCATGGGACAATCGTGATTTGCAAATTTAAGTAGGACCATCCTTAACCACTGATACCAGGTGTCCGGAATGTGTAAGCGTACCCTTCTAGCATGCTACACCCGTCAGGATTGGTCCAAACTTGTCTAAATATTGTCTGAAAAGATACAGGATATGAATTACTGTAATAAGTCAAAGCCGGGAATGCTGTCGTTAATCATTTGAGTGACCGAGGTGTAATACTTGGCCACAATGTCGTCATATCGACCGTAGAACTGACGAGTCTTTTTGTTGTGTATCCTTGTCTCAGTAATTTTGATGCCAATGAGCTGTGTCTCAGTTGAAAATCAGTGTAGGAATCACAAGCCCTACAATACCTGAGAAGTTGAGACACGTACACACCGTAAGCAGGTGCAGATGAGAATATTACTTGATAAGGGAGGATAATTTATGATTTCAAAATCGAAATCATCCCTTTTGTCATACAGCTTAGTGTGTAGCCCATTAGTACCCACTTGTATGAATAGATCAAGATATGAAGCAGAGTTCCTACCCTCTGTTGTTTCTTTGATTTCCAACTCATCAGGGTAAATATGATGTAAGTAATTTGATATGTCTGGATTATCTAGACTAATCAGATCATCGATATATCTGTGCGTGTCGTTTAAAACGCCTTGCAAGTTTTTTAGACCCTGCTTTGTAGAGAGATTGTAGGAACTCTGCTTCATATGAATACAGAAATAAGTCTGCAAGAAGGGGTGCACAATTTGTACCTATTGGTTGAAATGTCATACAACCAAAGTTAACAAATATGTTGTCGATTAAGAAATTAAGCATTTTAATAATTTTTTCATCTGTGTATTTGTGCTGGGCATCCATGTTGTTCCTGAAATAACCTGACCTATGTTTGATGGTAATGTATTGGTACCTTCTACTACCATTTTTATGCAGGAAAGCTTGTTTAAAATCAGCAAATGTATTTGCATGACTATTTCGAATACAATCCGTCCAATCTCCAAGTTATTTACGGAATGGTCATGTCAAATTACATATTTTCGCCCCAGGATACAAATAATTGGAAGAAGACTTTAGAATTCAGACTTATATTGTTATGCGTATAAACGTATTGAGTTTTGACATGGCAAATGCGTTAAAGTAAAGATATGTCAATTTTTATTTCTACAAGATGTAACATATTGGAGTCGATAAGTCCCAATAGTTGTGAGTACAGCAGGTTAAAATTCACTAAATTTTATGTGTGGCTTGTTTCAGAAGTACCGGAGTGCATTCAGAAGTCGACCAGAAGGAGATCACCGGATGGTGCTATGGTGTGAAATGGTGTATTAGGTGCTTTAAATAAAATTCTTTGTTTGCCGTCCGCGTGCTGGTAAGCTTTCAGTGAAAACTAAGAAAAAAATACAATTTTAAATCTATTACAAATAAAAATATTATTTTTTAAGAAAACACAATAAAAACTGAGCTCATATTAATACCCTTGTGTTTTTTTCTGTGTTTACGTTTTTCACCGGCTGGCTAGGCTTTTAAAAATCCAAGGATGGCAAACAAAGAATTTTCTTTGAATGACCTTATGACGATGAATTCAAGGAGCTTCTATTGGCAAGAAGGATGGCAGTGACAGTATACATAGTCTCGTACAACATAGCTGATCCATTGCCAGTGTTAATAGCGCGTTTCAATCGATGCTTCAGTTCGTTGCCGATACAAGAGAGTACTAATAAATGATTAGATGCAGGTTTATAAGCAGTACCTGGCGTCGTCTGTTGCCGATCAGAAAGATGGTGGAAACGATGCAAAAAAGAACTGATGCCATTCCTCGTGAATACGCCCTACCCTCGACATTAACCACATGATAAGGCGTATCAGTTACCTCTGTGCAAAATCCAGGCGCATTTCCAAAATTGGTACTCTGGCAAACTGCTCTATGCTGAGATTGTACTCTGTATCAGCATTGTTGAGGATCAGTGATACCATCTCTATAGCCCACGTTGTGCCTGAACGAATCAGAGAGCCGTTAGTAACATTGCAGTTTGCAATAAAGAAACAATTGTGCCACAACTTTCGACAATCTGTCATTATTTCGTTGCATAAATCTGTTTTCCTGTGTTTTTATTTTCGTTATCAATGATCCTGAATTGTGTTGACATACAAATTATGTCATATAGTTGCATTAAGGGGAATCGGTCGTCGGATCTGCGCCAGTGTATTTCGTCCACAATATCTAGGTGCACCTAATCATCATAGCTGCAACATTTGAATAATACGATGTAGATTATGACAGACATGTTTTAACTTTCATCAATCACCATGGTACCTTTGATACATACAGTGTTTAGATTGGTCGTATGGGTCCCATACGACCTTTAAACGCAATGCCGACGACTGTATCCCTTTAATTAAATACCCTCATGCATTCGACTAATTAGACGAGTGCTCATAAAACTGGTAATATATGAATATGTATTACAAATTTGAAGGCTAACGTACATGTAGGCCAATAAATAAGCATGAAAGGATAATTCCGAAGTACTGAGTATTATATGACATGAAAAATGTAACATATCTCAATAATTTGAAATTATGTATTTAGAAGTGCACGCTGGAATACTTTGTGTGCAGTTCACCATATAAGACTTGTCACGTTTACTCGTCCGCGTGACTTCCACTGTTGTAGTGTTCGATTACATAAGCAAAGTATCGCCGTTTTTCAACAATGTTTTAGTAAGTTCCGCATTTGGAGTAATAATCGCTCCTGTGTTGAATTTGCGAGTGATTTTTTGTTTTTAAAGGATTCTAAATATGGTACAATTTCCGATCGTACTGAAGTGTATTTCTGATTATTTCGCTTGAACAAACTGTAAGTTTAGAAGTGGGAAAGTGTGTAGTTAATTTCACTCTATTTCGTACTTCAGGGTATATATTGTTAGAGTTCAGAAGATTGAGTACGCGCTATCAATGGGCTGACTATCCAGCCAACTTGACTGTAAAACACAGTCATATGCGGGCGCTCCATACCTCCGCCCCCGTGTTTTCGGGAGCGGAGGTACGGATCGCCCGCACACGACTGTGCTTTACAGTCTACCAGCCAACCAGAGCCTTTCAGTAGCAGCTTGCATGTTTTGGCCCTGAGCGATCGATGCGACAATATATGTTTTCGACCATCGCTCAGCTGCCCACAAAATAATTCAATGCTGTAGCCTTCAGGTTTGCACCCAGTTGTACTATGATTGTGCTTATTAGTGACCTTGAACTTATGTAAATAATTAAAGAAAGGCTAGACAGACAGTCAAACGTTTACCTGATTTTGGATAAGTCACAACAAATACGTCATCGTCTCTACATTTAAACTCTTCAATCGATTCCTTCAGATCCTTCCGAACATACCCTGGGAACGTTACGCCGTCGGAGACAAATTTCTGGGGTAGATTCAAGATGGGCCGAGGCTGTTTATGAAGTTCGTCGACCATTTTGTCACACCTTCGCCTGCGGGAGTTCCACATTCGTAGTGGCCTTTGAACTCAAATCTCAACAGGCTGATCAAACTGCAACAACACAATCACGGTGACCCATTTACGGTCGTCTGCACTTTATTCCGTCTTTCGGTGTGAACAGGTGCTCGTCAAAATGGAATAAAAGGTTCAAGAGCAAAGTAAGCTTAAGGGTTTTGTAGCTTTGGTACCGTATACCAAAATATCGCCCGAAGGTACACTGACGCAGAACGGAGAACGAAATAGGGGAAATTATACGAGCTGTTCCGAAATCAAAAATCGTAAAAAGTTTACAATAAAGAATTTTATGTTCGGTATTCTCAGCACACAAGATCTGACGGCCCATCCCTACTGACAAATGTATAAATGACAGTTCATCCAAACGAAATTGTTTGAGTTTTCTGTTAGCGTTGTTAGAGGGTTGGATGGAGAAAGAACATGACTTATAGCGAACGTTAGTTTGCGTATCGTAATGAGAGGGCGTTTGCAAAAGACTGGCTTTCGCCTTGCAAAACAGGTACTGTTGAAAGGGTTTCAAAAATCGCAACTGTAATGTAGAAAAATTACGCACCATTCAAAAAAGTTTTGGTGAAAATTTCTCGAAATGCGACATTTTACCACATGCAGAGTTTTGCATCAGTCCTTTATTCATTCATTTATTTATTCATTCATAAATTTCATTTCACTTTTAAATGAATAAGGCTGAGTGGTTAAAAGCTCTCAAACTTCCAGACAAGAACATAACATATGTATAAAACTACCCTGAATCGGATCATCTTGAATCAGGCATAAACACACTCGACAAACATTATACGTGCGGGTACGTGAATAAGTTTCCAAATGCTGCAAAGTTACAAGATATCCTGACAAAATTATTTGTTATAAAAACCGTCAAAATTCCACTGCAGTTATTTTGTTCACACATACAGGTGCAACCAGCCAAGCTGTCAATTCTTGCAAAACGCTGTTCGTGCGCAGCTTTTAACTTGGCGGGCAAATTTTAAAAATAATAAGTGGTTGGAGCGTAATTTCCATTTTTATAGCGGAGTAAGGAGGAATTTTCTGGCAGTGGGGACCAGAAAATAAACAGAGTCAGGAAAGCGCTGTCATTAACAGAGCTTTAGGGAATCTTTAGCGGTGTCAGTGGTGGGGAGATGGCAGTGGAGCGCTTGAACTATTCTTTTGAATTGGGAGCTGGCAGACCATAAAACAGATACTGGAGGGCAGTAGGCATTATAAATCTTTGAGAGGGTATGTTTATCACACACACACACACACAAACACACACACACACACACACACACACACACACACACACACACACATATATATATATATATATATATATATATATATATATATATACACGCACACACACACAAGCACACACACACACACACACACACACATATATATATATATATATATATATATATATATATATATATATATATATATATATATATATTTAAAAACTATCTACTGTTGATTGACCAATCAGAGTGCTCAATTCAGGGTGTTTTATCTACTCGTAAAGCCTTGGTCACCAAATTCCAGAAACGAATGACAGCGCCGTAGTAAAGTACTGTCCAATCAAAAGTGAACATGTCATATTCTGTAGACATCTGGTACGTTTTAATATTCAAATTTGGTAACACAGCGGAAACCAGCTGCAACACAAAATCTGCTGTGCCCTTGGGCATTTATATAATGTGCCCTAGGGCATTTATAGGATGTTCCATTACATTGGAAGGCTATTTCACAAATAAAAGTTTTAATTCATATCCTAAACATGTTACATTGACAAAGGGGACGGTTGACGTAAACACATTGTAAACGAAAATATATCAGTTAGGGGCGATAGTTTTTAAGTCGGATAAAACCCTCGTCCTCGGACTCTTCTGGTATATAAAGTCCAACCCTACGATAAAATGTCTCGGCCTGCGGCCTCGACATTTTATCGTTGGGTTGGACTTTATATACCAGAAGAGCCCTCGTACTCGGGCTTTATCCTATACATATATATATATGCCCTCCCAGTTATCACCATAATGGCTTTATGGCAATCTCTGAACTTTGGCACAGAGAGTACAGTTACACATTGCCGAAGATTGAAATATGGACTCACCAGACTGCTCGAATGGCAACACGTACCATGAGCGAAGCATAGTGCCAACAGTGAACGCCCCTTATATTACGCAAGAGGATGCCCACAAATCTCAGAGTGCTCTAACTGCTATTAAAGCAGTGAGCGAAATACACAAAATGTATACAATGTGCCCTCCCGGTTATCACCATAATGGCTTTATGGCAATCTCTGAACTTGGGCACAGAAAGTACGGTTAAATATATATTGATAAGGATTGAAATATGCACTTTTTCTGAAGGGTGAACTATTTATTTTCATGGACAAAAACAACTTTTCACTTTTACTGCCTTCGAGCGTACTCGTCTTCCTGATATTTCTTACACACACACACACACACACACACACACACACACACACACACACCACACACACACACACACACACACACACACACACGAACACACACACACACCACACACATATATATATATATATATATATTATATATATATATGTATATATGTACGTATATTGTTATATATTTTTATAAATACATACACATATATATGTATATATACATTATATATGTACATATATATATATATATTATATATATGTATATATAAAAAATATATAAACAATATATGTACATATATGAATATATACATATATTGTTTATATACATATATACATTTTATATATATATATAATAATATATAGAGAGAGAGAGAGAGAGAGAGAGAGAGAGAGAGAGAGAGAGAGAGAGAGAGAGAGAGAGAGAGAGAGAGAGAGAGAGAGAGAGAGAGGTCAATGTCAAAAATAGGTAAAGTCATTATATCGGCGTAGAAAAATTTTTTTGTTATGATTTTGTAAAACTGACTTAATTAAATTATTATTTTATCAATTTTGATGAAAATGTCTTACAATACAACTGTTACAAATATAAGGGTTTATGATTGGAGTATGCTTATACGTAGATAGCTGCTTTGAATAGTGCAGTAGCTGATTTTCATGCATTTCGAACTTATAAGAAAACATATTTCGATACGTTTCGCTCTGTAAATGTTTAGCACAATCGACCATACAGAGTGCCAGTAATTGTGCCGAACGCACATATAGCGCATGTGCACAAGCGGTTACCCTCGCCCTCTATAGTGGTAAATTAAATTGGAGTGCTTTGTGACCATCACTGTATGTCGTTGTCTAAAAAAATTTTGCAATTTATTTAGAAGGAGGGCGTACACCGAAGTTCATCGGAGGAGCTTAGTCCCCTTCACAAGAGAAGTCCATCATCTTAATAAACTAGAAATTCAATATAATGGTAATCGATTATTTGTTTTTATGGTCAGATGGTGGGAGGGGAGAAAGACGTACTTTGCCCCACCTAAAAGTACGCCAGTCTTCAACTGACGAGTAATTTAAATTTGCAAGGAACAAATTTTTTAATCTTCGTTACAAAGAAGATTCACCACCTCTTCACAACAGTGACTCATGTTTTCAGCCATGTTTCACAGATATATACTGTTTTTAATAATTAATTTACCATCCAATTGCAAAATCAGTGGCTAAAGGCAACGTGGCTCGTTGCCAAAGCATCTTTCATGGAGAAAATAATCAACAAAATGCGATTTCACAAATAAAACTTTTTAAACCATCGGTGATCCTCTTAAGTTTCCATCAAGGACACCAATAAATATCAAGTGTGTTTTCTTCATATTGAAATTTTCACCGGTTGATTGCTTCACAAAATAATATTTGCCTTGCGCTAGTAGAAAATAAAACCTACTCAAAGAGAATCCATTGGGATTCACCGTATGCTTTGTCGGATGGAGATAAGGGAACTGGTCCATGACAAAGGGTTATTGACTCCTGCAGCCGTTAACAATTCTTGCATTGGACCATTAAAAAGGTGCCGTCAGGAATATTCAAGAACAGTGTTTTGTCTTTGACAAATTCTAACCTTTCAGCAGCCTAATAGTTCTTTTACCGGTTCCATGATGCAGTCCGCGCCAGGGTACACAAAGCGTACGTTTCCCATTGTGCTTTAGCCGTAGGGTACACGCAGGGTACGTTACTCATAGAACGCTATGGCAGATTACACCCTGACCTATACTTTGTCGCTGATGGTTAGATTATACATGGGGCATTATTTGGCATCGTATATTTGTGTCGTTCTTCTATAACAATTCGTTGTACAATGCAAATCAGTATGTTTCCGTTGTTTTGAGCGTAAATACGGTGTTTGTAGCCACGGCAATGTATTGTGAGATAATAGGGAAAAGGGCTATACCCTCATACAGGGTACTATGGCATTTAGGATATTGATTTCATCGTGGAATGTTTGCACTACAAACCTATCGCTATCGTCTGTAATACATAAATATGATTATACATCATCGTCAACAACATCGTCTACGTATGGCCCCATGATAGTTCAGACGAAGTAATCGTTTGTTTTTTGTCGGCGGGGGAGTGCATGTAACGTACATGTAACGCTAGAAATGTTTACTCACTTGTGTAACAGCACTGGTTAAAATTTCTTGAAAAGCAAATATATAAAAATATACCATAGGTTGAGTTCTGAAATATGTCAGCATAATTCTTCATTTGTTTATCATTAATTAAAACCATAGGTCATAGGTTCATACCCTCAAAGTAACACAACCATCGACACGGAATATCGACCAGAAGACTATTGTAAGATTCTAGGATAAGAAAAACAAAGCACACATAGTTATAAAAATGGATTATCATCTGATATTTGTGTGTATAGCTGATTAAAGATGACCACAGGGCGGCCAACGAATCTCATTAAGTCACATGTCAAAGTTCAATCCGGAACCTTTCATTTTCTTGTCATACAGCTCCTGGAATGCAGCATTTTCAGCGACTGTGAAGTGGTTCTCCCAATCTCCGACGGTACCTACAGTGCAAATGAAACAATATTTTGTTTATCCACGAGTATGATTTATTACCAGACATAAGAAGTTACTAGACGATGAAACGGTGGTGAAGGTATGTGCTATTTAGGAGCGATGACTATAATATTGCGAGAACGGAATTCATCTTAATACGGCAATATTATGGTTAATTTCATTTTAACAGCCTTCCGTGCATTCTGTGCACATAGATCTACATCTGAAGAGGTTGGGATATTTCCATTTTACTTTGATTATAATAATTGTAAGTGGACATATCAGCAGCACTAAAAAGTTAAGGCAAGTGTTTGCACTGTTGAAGAAGTTGAATTGGAACGTACACCAGATCGAACTGTGTAGACGTACAAAAGACCCGAATAATTAAACTTCCTTTGTATATTGTGTGGTTAGCTCACAAATGATCAAGTTTCCAGAATGTCATTACCTTTCCTTATGAATGCAGCTCTCTTCAGGTCAAACACAAAAGTGTTAACAGACATGTTGACTGTTTTGTTTTTCTTCATACTTTCAAAACTACAGTGTTCGAGAATTTTTGTCGCCGCCTCTTCCGAGAGATCCTTCTCCAAAAACGATGACAAAGTCTCTAGTGCAGCTCGAGGATTCTTCCAAAAAAAACGTAGAAAGTTATGAATATTGTTTGTAAAACTAAATATTTCGACGCAATACAAGGTCGTAAAAACAAGTTCAAAAGATGAAATTTATGTTTTCATAGCAGCCATTCGCGTTTTATATAATGTCACCATATTATCGTGGTAAAACGAAAACGTCAATTTGGTAAGTGAGAATGACAGATGATGGCGCCATCTACGGTTGGTTGAGTATCGGAATTTGACAATGTATTTGACATCAAGTGATCAGAGATTTGATAAAATGAGATCGTCGAGACTAATTAGCACGTTCGTCAAATGGAAGAAAGACAAACCAAGACATAAAGCAACATTTATATCCTTACATGCACTTTGATAATTCAGAGCGCACTCGTTAATTCATAAATTTAAGTATTTGTACACTTGATCTCTTGTCGCAAAGATACATATCATCTGCTGTCTTTCAAATTCTCGTAATCTCAACATTTTTGAAGGTGAGGCTTGGGGGCGCTATCGTAAGAATATAATCAGACACAGTCCAATCAAGGAAGCAAGGGCACTGTATGCCTATTAGGATCTAACCAGGGTATTTATCAGAGTTTGAGTTCCGTTACTGTATGAACGCAAAATTTACACTTACCTCGATACAAAATCAAAATCCGAAAGCCTGACACTATATAGCTGAACTTTAATTTTGCAATAACACGATTGGAACTAATTTGGGATAATTGGATGGTTGAGTAATGTCGGTTTAATCTGCAAATGTAAGCTCATCTTGTTTTCTTTAATTTTAAGTTAAACATCAGTGAGTAACTTGTAATATTACAACATTCAGCTATAGGGCATCTAACACTTTTGAGAAATTAGAAAAATTTGAAGATCTAATTGTCCCAAATCTTGTTAATATACTGAAGGATAATCATAGTGGTAGTTTACTATAATCTATACTTAGTTTAATTTACCATTCTCGTGTATTTTCTTCGTTAAATTGCACTTTATCTGTAAGCATCGATCCTAGACCGATATCAATGCGCCTTTGCGGTTTGATAAGAAGACAAACGTCATCTTAGGATCACTATGGAGTTTGATAACGGGAATAAATTAAATTAAATACAGCAAATACAACCTTGAGGACCACACACACAGGCCATAAAACTCTCTACATACCCTTTTCATGTCTTCATATTTCAAGAAGCATATGTTTTTCTCACCGTTATGTTTCCACCATCCTAAGACGTGATCAAACCAGTCTCCATACGGTACTGTGGAAGAAGAAACAAAGAATATTAGATTGTTATTTAAGAACTCCTGAATTTGTGGATTTTAGGTTTACATTGAGACCACTGTGAGCAAGAGACATGCAGGTACACGGCCTCCTATAGTTAATTTTCATCATTGAATATTAATTACATCACAGTAGGAGTCGAACTTAATATTGTACATTGGCTTAAGTAAGACAAGCAGGCAGATAGTCATTGTAAATAAGCATATTAAATATGTTACATTTGTGACGGGGTGAAGAAAAAAATTAACATATTTTCAATACACGCCATTGTTTAGATCCACACGACTTTTGAAAGTACGATAATATAGCAAATTTTAATCACAGGGTGGAAACATGCGAGAGATATTTAAGGCTCTATGATTGATAAACAATAAACCTACATTGTTTGTCAACGCACGCTTTGTAGAATTCTGACCAAGGCTTGTCATAGAAACCGTGAAACCAATTATTCTTGTGGAAGTAGTAATATGACACATATGTGTCCTTCGGATTTCTTAGAATATATACAATCTGAAAGATACAAGATATAAATATTCTTTCTCAGTAGAATCATGGGTGGCAGCATAGTCACATGTACTTGGCCAGTCAATTCTAACAATTATATTGATCATTTACTGTTGTAAGCAGCAGAAATCATATTTAAAATTTTTATCAGCATCAGATAGGCGAGACCACTTTAGACAAATGACATTTTTCTGACAGGAACATTACCAAGCTGCCCCTCCAAGTCAGATAGACTTTGTCGCACTTTGTCGCACTGAACAGCCACAAAAACATGAAGCCTTAGAACTGTGCCATATTTTGCTTTGGATCTCGCTTGCGCAGTTGGTATAAACCGACGTCGACTTGGCAAAGGGCTATACATTAACGAGCTGTGATATAGCAGCGGTACTTGTGGCGTATATCGAACGCGCTCAGGTCATGGGGGTCATCGCCACAGTCCCGTGGCGATGACCCCAGTGACCCGAGCGCGTTCGATATACGCCACAAGTACCGCTGCGATATCACAGCTATACATTAACGCGTACAATGTATAGTGACTTTTGTTTTAAGTGGGAAAATTGTGAACTTTCTGTTCCTTTGAATATTGAAAACATTTATCGCTCTTCCCTACCTTACACTTCTTTTCCAGTGCTTTCCTTGGGAAAAAATTACACGGCAAATGGGACTTGATGACGCGCCGTGTCGTCATCGAATTCAGATACGTCATTCCGTCTGATGCCATGAGGGCAGCTAACCAGTATTTCATGGTTTCTTGCAAACTCCTTGGCATCAGCCAAGTTAGTAGTCGATAGATAACCAGAAAGATGAATTTAATCCTGTGATGGAAGAGTAATATGACATTAAACTGGTCCAATAATCATTTCCATTCAAGGTTATATATTACCAGGTCCATGGGACAATCGTGATTTGCAAATTTAAGTAGGACCATCCTTAACCACTGATACCAGGTGTCCGGAATGTGTAAGCGTACCCTTCTAGCATGCTACACCCGTCAGGATTGGTCCAAACTTGTCTAAATATTGTATGAAAAGATACAGGATATGCATTACTGTAATAAGTCAAAGCCGGGAATGCTGTCGTTAATCATTTGAGTGACCGAGGTGTAATATTTGGCCACAATGTCGTCATATCGACCGTAGAACTAACGAGTCTTTTTGTTGTGTATCCTTGTCTCAGTAATTTTGATGCCAATGAGCTGTGTCTCAGTTGAAAATCAGTGTAGGAATCACAAGCCCTACAATACCTGAGAAGTTGAGACACGTACACACCGTAAGCAGGTGCAGATGAGAATATTACTTGATAAGGGAGGATAATTTATGATTTCAAAATCGAAATCATCCCTTTTGTCATACAGCTTAGTGTGTAGCCCATTAGTACCCACTTGTAGGAATAGATCAAGATATGAAGCAGAGTTCCTACCCTCTGTTGTTTCTTTGATTTCCAACTCATCAGGGTAAATATGATGTAAGTAATTTGATATGTCTGGATTATCTAGACTAATCAGATCATCGATATATCTGTGCGTGTTGTTAAAACGCCTTGCAAGTTTTTTAGACCCTGCTTTGTAGAGAGATTGTAGGAACTCTGCTTCATATGAATACAGAAATAAGTCTGCAAGAAGGGGTGCACAATTTGTACCTATTGGTTGAAATGTCATACAACCAAAGTTAACAAATATGTTGTCGATTAAGAAATTAAGCATTTTAATAATTTTTTCATCTGTGTATTTGTGCTGGGCATCCATGTTGTTCCTGAAATAACCTGACCTATGTTTGATGGTAATGTATTGGTACCTTCTACTACCATTTTTATGCAGGAAAGCTTGTTTAAAATCAGCAAATGTATTTGCATGACTATTTCGAATACAATCCGTCCAATCTCCAAGTTATTTACGGAATGGTCATGTCAAATTACATATTTTCGCCCCAGGATACAAATAATTGGAAGAAGACTTTAGAATTCAGACTTATATTGTTATGCGTATAAACGTATTGAGTTTGGCATGGCAAATGCGTTAAAGTAAAGATATGTCAATTTTTATTTCTACAAGATGTAACATATTGGAGTCGATAAGTCCCAATAGTTGTGAGTACAGCAGGTTAAAATTCACTAAATTTTATGTGTGGCTTGTTTCAGAAGTACCGGAGTGCATTCAGAAGTCGACCAGAAGGAGATCACCGGATGGTGCTATGGTGTGAAATGGTGTATTAGGTGCTTTAAATAAAATTCTTTGTTTGCCGTCCGCGTGCTGGTAAGCTTTCAGTGAAAACTAAGAAAAAAATACAATTTTAAATCTATTACAAATAAAAATATTATTTTTTTAAGGAAACACAATAAAAACTGAGCTCATATTAATACCCTTGTGTTTTTTTCTGTGTTTACGTTTTTCATCGGCTGGCTAGGCTTTTAAAAATCCAAGGATGGCAAACAAAGAATTTTCTTTGAATGACCTTATGACGATGAATTCAAGGAGCTTCTATTGGCAAGAAGAATGACAGTGACAGTATACATAGTCTCGTACAACATAGCTGATCCATTGTCAGTGTTAATAGCGCATTTCGATCGATGCTTCAGTCCATTGCCGATACAAGAGAGTACTAATAAATGATTAGATGCAGGTTCATAAGCAGTACCTGGCGTCGCCTGTTGCCGATCAGAAAGATGGTGGAAACGATGCAAAAAAGAACTGATGCCATTCCTCGTGAATACGCCCTACCCTCGACATTAACCACATGATAAGGCGTATCAGTTACCTCTGTGCAAAATCCAGGCGCATTTCCAAAATTGGTACTCTGGCAAACTGCTCTATGCTGAGATTGTACTCTGTATCAGCATTGTTGAGGATCAGTGATACCATCTCTATAGCCCACGTTGTGCCTGAACGAATCAGAGAGCCGTTAGTAACATTGCAGTTTGCAATAAAGAAACAATTGTGCCACAACTTTCGACAATCTGTCATTATTTCGTTGCATAAATCTGTTTTCCTGTGTTTTTATTTTCGTTATCAATGATCCTGAATTGTGTTGACATACAAATTATGTCATATAGTTGCATTAAGGGGAATCGGTCGTCGGATCTGCGCCAGTGTATTTCGTCCACAATATCTAGGTGCACCTAATCATCATAGCTGCAACATTTGAATAATACGATGTAGATTATGACAGACATGTTTTAACTTTCATCAATCACCATTGTGCCTTTGATACATACAGTGTTTACATTGGTCGTATGGGTCCCATTCGACCTTTAAACGCAATGCCGACGACTGTATCCCTTTAAATACCCTCATGCATTCGACTAATTTGACGAGTGCTCATAAAACTGGTAATATATGAATATGTATTACAAATTTGAAGGCTAACGTACATGTAGGCCAATAAATAAGCATGGAAGGATAATTCCGAAGTACTGGGTGTTTATATGACATGAAAAATGTAACATGTCTTAATAATTTCAAATTATGTATTTAAAAATGCACGTTGGAATACTTTGTATGGAGTTCACCATATAAGATTTGTCACGTTTACTCGTCCGCGTGACTTCCACTGTTGTAGTGTTCGATTACATGAGCAAATTATCGCCGTTTTTCAACAATGTTTTTAGTAAGCATTCGGAGTAATATTCGGTCCTGTGGTAAATTTGCGAGTGATTTTTTGTGTTTTTAAAGGATTCTAAATATGGTACACTTTCCGATCCCCAATTGTGGACTAAAGTGTATTTCTGATTATTTCGCTGGAACAAACTGTAAGCCTTAGAAGTGGAAAGTGTGTAGTTAATGTCACTCTTTTTCGTATTTCAGGGTATATATTGTTAGAGTTCAGAGGATCGAGTTCGCGCTATCAATTGGGCTGACTATCCAGCCAACTAGACTGTAAAGCACAGTCGTGTGCGCGCGCTCCGTACCTCCGCCCCGAAAACACGGGGGCGGAGGTACGGATCGCCCGCACACGACTGTGCTTTACAGTCTGCAGCCAACGAGAGCCTTTCAGTAGCAGCTTGCATGTTTTGGCCCTGAGCGATCGATGCGACAATATATGTTTTCGACCATCGCTCAGCTGCCCACAAAACAATTCAATGCTGTAGCTGTAGGTTTGCACCTGTTGTACTCTGATTGTGCTTATTAGTGACCTTGAACTTATGTGATTAATGGAAGAAAGGCTAGACAGAGAGTCACATGTTTACCTGACTTTGGATACGTCACAACAAATACGTCATCGTCTCTACATTCAAACTTTTCAATCGATTCCTTCAGATCCTTCCGAACATACCCAGGGAACGTTACGCCATCGGAGACAAATTTCTGGGGTAGATTCAAGATGGACCGAGACGGCGTATGTCGTTCGTCGACCATTTTGTTACACCTACGCCTGCTGGAGTTCCATATTTGTAGTGCCCTTTGACCCTTAATCTCAACAGGCTTATAAAAGTGCACCAATAACGATCACGGTGACCCATTTACGGTCGTCTGCACTTTATTCCGTCTTTCGGTGTGAACAGGTGCTCGTCAAAATGGAATAAAAGGTTCAAGAGCAAAGTAAGCTTAAGGGTTTTGTAGCTTTGGTACCGTATACCAAAATATCGCCCGAAGGTACACTGACGCAGAACGGAGAACGAAATAGGGGAAATTATACGAGCTGTTCCGAAATCAAAAATCGTAAAAAGTTTTCAACAAAGTTATTTATGAGCACACAAGATCTGACGGCCCATTCCTACTGACAAATGTATAAATGACAGTTCAGCCGAACGAAATTGTTTGAGTTTTCTGTTGGCGTTGTTAGAGGGTTGGATGGAGAAAGAACATGACTTATAGCGAACGGTAGTTCGCGTATCGTAATGAGAGGGCGTTTGCAAAAGACTGGCTTTCGCCTTGCAAAACAGGTACTGTTGAAAGGGTTTCAAAAATCGCAACTGTAATGTAGAAAAATTACGCACCATTCAAAAAAGTTTTGGTGAAAATTTCTCGAAATGCGACATTTTACCACATGCAGAGTTTTGCATCAGTCCTTTATTCATTCATTTATTTATTCATTCATTAATTTCATTTTTAAATGAATAAGGCTGAGTGGTTAAAAAGCTCGCAAAACTTCCAGACAAGAGCATAACATATGTATAAAACTACCCTGAATCGGATCATCTTAAATCAGGCATAAACACAATTGACAAACATTATACGTGCGGGTACGTGAATAAGTTTCCCAAAACGGCAAAGTTACAAGATCTCCAGACAAAATTACTTGCAATAAAAACCGTTAAAGTAATTCCACTGCAGCTTTTTTGTTCATAAATACAGGTGCAACCAACCAAGCTGTCCATTCTTGCAAAAAGCTGTTCGTGCGTAGTTTTTAAGTTGGCGGGCAAATTTAAAAAATAATAAGTGGACGGAGCGAAATTTCAATTTTATTGCGGAGTGGGGAGAAATATTCTGGCAGTGGGTACCAGAAAGTAGGTAGAGGTAAGAAAACGCTGTCATTGACGGAGCTTTAGGGAATCTTTAGCAGTGTCAGTGGTGGGGAAAGGGCAATGGAGCGCTTGAACTATTCTTTTGAATTGGGAGCTGGCAGACCATAAAACAGATACTGGAGGGCGATGGGCATTATAAATCTGTGGAAGGGTATGTTTATCGCATATATATATATATATATATATATATATATATATATATATATATATATATATATATATATATATATATATATATATATATATATATATATATATATATATATATATATATATATATATATATATATATATGAACAGTTCACTTCCACTCCAGATTATTAGGTCAATGTCAAAAATAGGTAAAATCATTATATTGGCTTAAAAAACATTTTTTGTTATGATTTTGTAAAATTGACTGAATTGAATTATTATTTTATCAATTTTGATGAAAATGTCTTACAATACAACTGTTACAAATATTAAGGTTTATGATTGGAGTATGCTTATACGTACTTAGCTGCTTTGAATAATGCAGTAGCTGATTTTCATGCATTTCGAACTTATAAGAAAAAACATATTTCGATACGTTTCGCTCTGTATAAACCTTTGTTTAGCGCAATCAACCATGCAGTGTGCAAGTAGTTGTGCCGAACGCACATATAGCGCATGTGCACAAGCGATGACCCTCGCCCTCTATAGTGGTACTTTAAATTACCTGCTTTGTTATTGAAATCTCGCGTACAGCTGCGCGAGAGATCAGAAAGGGGAACAGCGCCACTTGCGATGACGTGAGAGATGAATTGGAGTGCTTTGTGACCATTACTCTATGTCGTTGTCGAAAATATTTTTGCAATTTATTTAGCAGGAGGGCGTACACCGAAGTTCATTGGAGCGCTTAGTCCCCTTCATAAGAGAAGTCCATCATATTAATAAACTAGAAATCCAATATAATGGTAATAAATTATTTGTTTTGAAGGTCGGATGGTGAGAGGGGAGAAAGACGTACTTTGCCCCATCTAAAAGTACGCCAGTCTTCAACTGACGAGTAATTTAAATTTGCAAGGAACACATTTTGAATCCTCGTTACAAAGAAGCTTCACCACCTCTTCACAACGGTGACTCTTGTTTTCAGGCATTTTTCACAGATATGTAATGTTTTTAATAATTGATTTACTAGTCCAATGGCCAAATCAGTGGCTAAAGGCAACGTGGCTCGTTGCCAAAGCATCTTTCATGGAGAAAATAATCAACAAAATGCGATTTCACAAATAAAACTTTTTGAACCATCGGTGATCCTCTTAAGTGGCCATCAAGGACGCCAATAAATATCAAGTGACTTTTTTCATATTGAAATTTTCACTGTTGATTGCTTCACCAAAATAATATTTGCCTTGCGCTTGTAGAAAATAAAAATCTACTGAAAGAGGATCCATTGGGATTCACCTTATGCTTTGTCGAATGAAGATAAGGGAACTGGTCCATGACAAAGAGTTACTGACTCCTGCTGCCTTTAACAATTCATGCATTGGACCATTAAAAAAGTGCGGTCAGGAAACTAGTGTTTAGTCTTTGACAGATTCTAACCTTTCAGCAGCCTAATAGTTCTTTTACCGGTTCCATGATGCAGTCCGCGCCAGGGTACACAAAGCGTACGTTTCCCATTGTGCTTTAGCCGTAGGGTACACGCAGGGTACGTTACTCATAGAACGCTATGGCAGATTACACCCTGACCTATACTTTGTCGCTGATGGTTAGATTATACATGGGGCATTATTTGGCATCGTATATTTTTGTCGTTCTTCTATAACAATCCCTTGTACAATGCAAATCATTATGTTTCGTTGTTTTGAGTGTATATACGGTGCACGTGTTGGATGTAGCCACGGCAATGTATTGTGAGATAGCAGGAAAAAGGGCTATACCCTCATACAGGGTACTATGGCATTTAGGATATTGATTTCATCGTGGAATGTTTGCACTACAAACCTATCGCTATCGTCTGTAATACATAAATATGATTATACATCATGGCCAACAACATCGTCCACGTATGGCCCAATGATAGTTCAGACAAAGTATTCGTTTGTTTTTGTCGGCGGAGGGAGTGCATGTAACGTACATGTAACGCTAGAAATGTTTACTCACTTGTGTAACAGCACTGGTTAAAATTTCTTGAAAAGCAAATGTTTAAAAAAATACCATAGATTGAGTTCTGAAATATGTGAGCATTATTCTTTACTTGTTTACATTAATTAAAACCATAGGTCATAGGTTCATACCCTCAAAGTAACACAACCATCAACACGGAATATCGACAACAAGACTATTGTAACATTCTAGGATAAGAAAACAAAGCACACATAGTTATAAAAAGGATTATTATCTGATATATGTGTGTATAGCTGATAAAAGATGACCGCAGGCGGCCATGGAATCTCATTAAGTCACATGTCAAAGTTCAATCCGGAACCTTTCATTTTCTTGTCATACAGCTCCTGGAATGCAGCATTTTCAGCGACTGTGAAGTGGTTCTCCCAATCTCCGACGGTACCTACAGTGCAAATGAAACAATCTTTTGTTTTTCTACGAGCACGATTTATTACCAGCCATTAGAAGTTACTAGACGATGAAACGATGGCAAAGGTATGTGCTATTTAGGATCGATGACTATAATATTGTATACGACATCTTAATACGGCAAAACTATGGTTAATTTCATTTTGACAGCCTAGATCTACATCTGAAGAGGTTGGGGTATTTCCATTTTACTTTGGTTATAAAAATTGTAAGTGGACTTATATCAGCAGCACTAAAAAGTTAAGGCAAGTGTTTGCAGTGTTGAAGAAGTTGGAACGTATACCAGATCGAACTGTGTAGACGTACAAAAGACCCAGATAATTAAATTTCCTTTGTATAGCTTGTGGTTAGCTCACAAATGATCAAGTCTCCAGAATGTCATTACCTTTCCTTATGAATGCAGCTCTTTTCAGGTCAAACACAAAAGTGTTAACAGACATGTTGACTGTTCGGTTTTTCTTCATACTTTCAAAACTACAGTGTTCGAGAATTTTTGTCGCCGCCTCTTCCGATAGATCTTTCTCCAAAAACGATGACAAAGTCTCTAGTGCAGCTCGAGGATTCTTCCGAAAAAACGTAGAAAGTTATGACTATTGTTTGTAAAACTAAATATTTCGGCGCATTAGAAGGTCGTAAAAAACAAGTTCGAAAAATGAAATTTATGTTTTCATAGCAGCCATTCACGTTTTATTTAGTGTCACCATATTATCGTGGTAAAACGAAAACGTCTATTTTGTAAGTGAAAACGACAAATGATGGCGCCATCTGCTGATGGTTGAGTTTCAGAATTTTACATTGTACATGACATCAAGTGATCAGAGATTAGATAAAATGAGAACGCCGAGACTAATTAGCACATTCGTCAAGTGGAAGAAAGATAAACCAAGACATAAAGCATCATTAATATCCTTACATGCACTTTGATAATTCAGAGCACACTCGTTAATTAATAAATTTAGTATTTGTACACTTGGATCTCTTGTCGCAAAGATACATATCATCTGGTTTCTTTCGAATTCTCGTAATCTCAACATCTTTTGAAGGCGAACCTTGAGGGCGCTATCTTAAGACTATAATCATACACAGTCCAATCAAGGAAGCAAGGGCACTGTATGCCTAATAGGATCTAACCAGGGTAGTTATCAGAGTTGGAGTTCCGTTACTGTTTGTACGCAAAATTTACACCTACCTCGAAACAAAATCAAAATCCAAAAGCATGACACTATAGAGCTGAACTTTAATTTTGCAAAAACACGATTGGAACTAATTTGGGATAATTGGATGGTTGAGTTATGTCGGTTTAATCTGCAAATGTAAGCTAATCTACTTTTCTTTAATTTTAAGTTAAACACCAGTGAGTAGCTTGTAATATTACAACATTCAGCTATAGGGCATCTAACACTTTTGAGAAATTAGAAAAATATGAAGATGCAATTATCCCAAATCTTGTAAATATACTACAGGATAATCACAGTGGTAGTATACTATCTATACTCAGTTTAATTTACCATATCTCGTATATTTTCTTCGTTAAATTGTACTTTATCTGTAAGCATCGATCCTAGACCAATATCAATTCATCTTTGAGGTTTCATAAGAAGAGAAACTTCATCTTAGGATCACTATGGAGTTTGATAACGGGAGTAAATTAAATTAAATGCAGCATATACAACCTTGGGGATTACACACAGGCCATAAAACTCTCTACATACCCTTTTCATGTCTTCATATTTCAAGAAGCATATGTTTTTCTCACCGTTATGTTTCCACCATCCTAAGACGTGATCAAACCAGTCTCCATACGGTACTGTGGAAGAAGAAACAAAGAATATTAGATTGTTATTTAAGAACTCCTGAATTTGTGGATTTTAGGTTTACATTGAGACCACTGTGGGTAAGAGACATGCAGGTACACGGCCTCCTACAGTTGATTTTCATTATGGAATATTAATTAAATCACAGTAGGAGTCAAACTTAATATTGTACATTGGCTTAAGTAAGACAAGCAGGCAGATAGTCATTGTAAATAAGCATATTAAATATGTTACATTTGTGACGGGGCGAAGAAAAAAAATAACATATTTTCAATACACGACATTGTTTAGATCCACACGACTTTTGAAAGTACGATAATATAGCAAATTTTAATCACAGGGTGGAAACATGCGAGAGTATGTAAGGCTCTATGATTGATAAACAATAAGCCTACATTGTTTTTCAACGCACGCTTTGTAGAATTCTGACCAGGGCTTGTCATAGAAACCATGAAACCAATTATTCTTGTGAAAGTAGTAATATGATACATAGGTGTCTTTAGGGTTTCTTAGAATATATACAATCTGCAAGATACAAAATATAAATATTCTTTCTCAGTAGAATCATGGGTGACAGCTAAGTCACTTCCACTTGGCCAGTCAATTCTAACAATTATATTGATCATTTACTGTTGTAAGCAGCAGAAATCATATTTAAAATTTTGTCAGCATCAGAGAGGCGCGACCACTTTGGTAGACAGACGACATTTTTCTGACAGGAACATTACCAAGCTGATCCCTCCAAGTCAGATAGACTTTGTCGCACTTTGTCGTACTGAACAGCCACAAAAAACATGAAGTCTTAGAACTGTGCCATATTTTGCTTTGGCTCTCGCTTGCGCAGTTGGTATAAATCGACGTCGACTTGGCAAAGCGCTATGTTTTAACGCGTACAATAGTGACTTTGGTTTTCAGTGGGAAAATTGTGAACTTTCTGTTCCTTTTAATATTGAAAACATTTATAGCACTTCCCTACCTTACACTTCTTTTCCAGTGCTTTCCTTGGGAAAAAATTACACGGCAAATGGGACTTAATGAGGCGCCGTGTCGTCATCGAATTCAGATACGTCATTCCGTCTGATGCCATGAGGGCAGCTAACCAGTATTTCATGGTTTCTTGCAAACTCCTTGGCATCAGCCAAGTTAGCAGTCGATAGATAACCAGAAAGATAAATTTAATCCTGTGATGGAAGAGTAATATGACATTAAACTGGTCCAATAATCATTTCCATTCAAGGTAATATATTACCAGGTCCATGGGACAATTGTGATTTACAAATTTAAGGAGGACCATCCTGAACCACTGATAGTTAGTGGTGGTACCAGGTGTCCGGAATGGGTAAGCGTACCCTGCTAGCATGCTACACCCGTCAGGATTGGTCCCAAAATTGTCTAAATATTGTATGAAAAGATACAGGATATGAATCACTCTAATAAGTCAAAGCCGGGAATGCTGTCGTTAATCATTTGAGTGACCGAGGTGTCATATTTGGCCACAATGTCGTCATATCGACCGTAGAACTTTTTGAAAGTCCTAACGAGTCTTTTTGTTGTGTATCCTTGTCTCAGTAATTTTGATGCCAATGAGCTGTGTCTCAGTTGAAAATCAGTGTAGGAATCACAAGCCCTACAATACCTGAGAAGTTGAGACACGTACACACCATAAGCGGGTGCAGATGGAATATTACTTGACAAGTGGGGATAATTTATGATTTCAAAATCGAAATCATCCCTTTTGTCATACAGCTTAGTGTGTAGCCCATTGGTACCCACTTGTAGTAACAGATCAAGATATGAAGCAGAGTTCCTACCCTCTGTTGTTTCTTTGATTTCCAACTCATCAGGGTAAATATGATGTAAGTAATTTGATATGTCTGGATTGTCTAGACTAATCAGATCATCGATATATCTGTGCGTGTTGTTAAAACACCTTGCAAGTTTTTTAGACCCTGCTTTGTAGAGAGACTGTAGGAACTCTGCTTCATATGAATACAGAAATAAGTCTGCAAGAAGGGGTGCACAATTTGTACCCATTTGTATGCTGATCGATTGTTGAAATGTCATACCGCCAAACTTAAAAAACATGTTGTCGATTAAGAAATTAAGCATTTTAATAATTTCTTCATCTCTGTATTTGTGCTTGGCATCCATGTTGTTACTGAAATAACCTGACCTATGTTTGATGGTAATGTATTGGTACCTTCTACTTCCATTTTTATGCAGGAAAGCTTGTTTAAAATCAGCAAATGTCTTTGCATGACTATTTCGAATCCGTCCAATCTCCAAGTTATTTACGGAATGGTCATGCCAAATTACAAATTTTCGCCCCAGGATACAAATAATTGGAAGAAGACTTTAAAATTCAGACTAATATCGTAAGGCGTATAGACGTATTGAGTTTTGACATGGCAAATGCGTTAAAGTAAAGATATGTCGATTTTTATTTCTTCAAGATGTAACATATTGGAGTCGATAAGTCCCAATACTTGTGAGTACAGCAGGTTAAAATTCATTCAATTTTGTGTGTCGCTTGTTTCAGAAGTACCGGAGTGCATTCAGAAGTCGACCAGAAGGAGATCACCGGATGGTGCTATGGTGTGAAATGGTGTATTAGGTGCTTTAAATAAAATTCTTTGTTTGCCGTCAGCGTGCTGGTAAGTTTACAGTGGAAACTAAGAAAACGACACAATTTTAAATCCATTACAAATAAAAATATTATTTTTCCAAGGAAACACAATAAAAATTGAGCTCATATTAATACCCATTTTGTCTGTGTTTACGTTTTTTCACCGGGTGGCTAGGCTTTTAAAAATCCAGGGATGGCAAACAAAGAATTTTCTTTGAATGACCTTATGACGATGAATTCAGCGAGCTTCTATTGGCAAGAAGGATGGCAGTGACAGTATACATAGTCTCGTACAACATAGCTGATCCATTGGCAGTGTTGATAGCGTGTTTCAATCGATGCTTCATTTCGTTGCCGATACAAGAGAGTACTAATAAATGATTAGATGCAGCTTCATAGGCTGTACCTGGCGTCGTCTTTTGCCAATCAGAAAGATGGCGGAAACGATGCAAAAAAGAACTGATGCCATTCCTCGTGAATACGCCCTACCTTTCGACATTAACCACATGATAAGGCGTATCAGTTACCTCTGTGCAAATTCCAGGCGCATTTCCAAAACTAGTACTCTGGCAAACTGCTCTTTGCTGAGATTGTATTCTGTATCAGCATTGTTGAGGATCAGTGATACCATCTCTATAGCCCACGTTGTGCCTGAACGAATCAGAGAGTCTGTTAGTAACGTTCACACAGTTTGCAATAAAGAAACAATTATGCCACAACTTTCGACAATCTGTCATTATTTCTCACCATACAACAAATATACTTCAGTTCCCTCATTTGTTGTCCTTGTCATTAAACCTGAACTGTGTCGACACACAAATTATATCATATTGTTGCATAACATACCCTCATGCGTTTTACTAATTTGACGAATGCGAAAACTGGTAATATAGGGTAGTGTACTACCAATTTGAATGCAAACGTACATTTCGGTCAATAAATTACCATTAAAGGATAATGGCAAAGTACTGCGTGTTTATATGACATGAAAAATATTCTTGGTTGAAAAAATTAGGACTAAAAGGTTAGCAAAAAATAGATCAACTGTTTGAAATTACGTATTTAGAAGTGCGCCATTGGAACACTGTGTGTGCACTTAACCGTGCAAGATTTGTCACGTTTACTTATCCACATGACTTCCACTGTTAGTTGTTCTATTGGATAACATCATGAGCAAAGTATCGCCGTTGTTTAACGATGTTTCGTTCCGCATTATTCGGAGTAATATTGGCTCCTGTGTTGAATTTGCTGGTGAGTTTTTTGTTGAAAAGAATTCAAAATATGGTACAATTTCCGATCCCCAATTGTGGACGAAAGTGTAATTCTGATTATTTCGCTGGAACACGTGGGAAGTTAAGAAGTGGGAAAGTGTGTAGTCAATGTCACTCTATTTCATACTTTAGGGTATATATTGTTAGACCGGTTAGAGTTCAGAGAATTGAGTACGCGATATCAATGGGGCTGACTATCCAGCGTACGAGAGCCTTTCTGTAGCAGCGTGCATGATTTTGGCCTCAGTGATCGAATCAACAATTTTGTTTTCGACCGCAGGACCATCTCTCAGCTGCCAACAAAATAACTCAATGCTGTAGCCTTCAATCAGGTTTGCACCCGTTGTACTCTGATTGTGCTAATTAGTGACCTTGATCTTATGTGGTTAAGGCTAGACAGAGAGTCACACGTTTACCTGATTTTGGATACGTCACAACATATACGCATACGTCATCGTCTCTACATTCAAACTTTTCAATCGATTCCTTCAGATCCTTCCGAACATACCCTGGAAACGTTACCCCATCGGAGACAAATTTCTGGGGTAGATTCAAGATGGGCCGAGGCTGTTTATGTAGTTCGTCGACCATTTTGTCACACCTACGCCTGCGGGAGTTCCACATTCGTAGTGGCCTTTGAACTCAAATCACGACAGTCTTATCGAAGTGCACCAATCACGATCGCGCTGATCCATTACTCAGGGCTTTCATTATTTTTTTTTTATCAACAGGCAGAAAACATTTATCAGGTGGCTAGTTAAGGCAGCGAACGAAGGTCGCTGCGGCCGATGACCTTCGGTCATCGGTAGGTAGAAGAGCTCGAGAGAGGGATGTGCCCCCTCTCGGAGGGGGTTTTAGGGGGTCTCCCCCTGAAAATTTGGAGATTTTATGGCTTTTTTATGGCGCAACACGATTGGAACTAATTTGGAATAATTGGATTTTTATATTCTTTAAATTTCTCAAAAGTGTTAGGTGCAAGATAGTTGAATGTTGCAATAATACAACTTACTCAAACAATAAATGTGTAATGTAAAAAGAAAAGCAGATGAGATTACATTTGTTGATTAAATCGGCATTAATTCACTATCCAATTATCCCAAATTAGTTCCAATCGTGTTAGCTATTTTGTGGCTTTCGAGATGCTTTTCTATGCATTTTCGGAGCTAAATTTATTCAGCATTTTATTAAGTGTGATAGACATTTTTGTGTGAAATCATTAAAACACAAACAGTGAAACAAAAATCCAAGGAGAGCAAGTACCAAAAAGCAAGTGAGGAAGAGACTGCACACTGGTTTCGAAACGTAGCGTCAAAGGATCACGCTGTCATTTGACAGCCAGGTTACGGCTACGTCTTGCCATGGCTTACATCTACATCAAGAGCCACACACACAAAAACAAACATAAACACAGAGAACGACACAAATAGTATAGGCGATGTGTGGAGCCGCTTTCCCTTTATTACATAATAAAAATTATATGAATCGAACAGAAAAATTATCTCATGTGATCAGTATAGTATACAAAAAACACCGGAGTAAATTTGTTGAACCACGTTTGGGAGACTGTACTGTCACAGTCACCATGAGCACGGCATGAAACAAATTAGAAACGGGGAAAAGTCCAACATTTTTTCAACCTCGTATTGAACGTTAAAACTATGAGTATTTTATGACTCATTCGACCCACTATTCAAGATAAAATATCGTTACTCTTGGTGACTGATCGTTTCTCTCGCTGCTCGATCGCCAGAAATGAAGTTCTCCACCATATGGTAGCCTCATGGCATAATAGGGTTTCATTCAGTTGACTTCGTAAATCCGAGATTCCAACTACTTAAACGTCCGTATTCCAATGTAAAGCCTCATAGTGGCATAAATTCTTGACTTTCAAGAAATTGAACCAATTAAAAATAACTTCTTTTCTTTCCTCCCTCCCCCATAAATCAAACAAAGTCGTCGCCGGCCGCTTCAAATGGTATAAAGGTGAACCAGTAGTACACAATAGACGAATCACAGGATCCGACATTTGACGATAGTGGACATGAACCATGAGATGACGCGACGCATCAATGTCAATCGACTTGATAGCATAGCATTATCTGACTCTAAGTGAAGCTTTTGTATGTGGAAGTAAGTTAGCGAGGCAAGTTCGCGTTATAGATTCGCCCTCCATTGAAGCGTAAATCACATTTTCACACGCAACTTTTTATAATTCTGTGTAAAGCCGATCATAAAGGTAAAAGGAAGGATCGGTGTTTGATTTCAACCGGCGATCGTTTCGTCTTCTACGTAAACGCCGATAATAAGGATGAAAGAAGAGATATCGATATGTTTTCAACCGGCGACCCTCCGTTGTCAGGTGGCGATTTTTCTCCGCCTGACGACTGTTAATGAAAGACCTGGATGGTCGTTTGCACTTTATTTCGTCTTTCGGTTTGAAGAGGCGCTCGTCAAAATGGAATAAAAGGTTCCAGAGCAAAGTAAGCTAAAGGGTTTTGTAGCTTTGGTACCGTATTATACAAGGTACGCAGAACAGAAAGATAAATGAGGGGAAATTATACGAGCTGTTCCGAAATCAAATGTCGTAAAACGTTTTTGAACAAAGTATTTTATTTTCGGTATTCTCAGCACACAAGATCTGACGGCCCATCCCTACTGACAAATGTAGAAATGACAATGCAGCCGAACGACATTGTTTGATTTTCTGTTGGCGTTGCTAGAAGGTTGGATGGAGAAAGAACATGACTCATAGCGAACGTTAGTTTGCGTATCGTAACGAGAGGGCGTTTGCAAAGGACTGGCTTTCGCCTTGCAAAAAAGGTACTGTGAAAGGGTTTCAAAAACCGTAACTGTAATGTAGACAAATTACGAACCACTCAAAAAAAAAAATTGGTGAAAATTTCTTGAAATGCGACATTTTACCACATGCATAGTTTTGCATCAGTTTCATTTATTTATTTATTCATTAATTTCATTTCATTTTTAAATGAATAAGGCTGAGTGGTTAAAAAGCTCGCAAAACTTCCAGACAAGAGCAAAACATATGTATAAAACTACCCTGAATCGGATCATCTTAAATTAGGCATAAACACAATTGACAAACGTTATACGTGCGGGTACGTGAATAAGTTTACAATGTATGCCATGCAAAGTTACAATATCTCCAGACAAAATTATTTGCAATAAAAACCGTCAAAATTCTACTGCAGTTTATTTTGTTGATAAATACAGGTGCAACCAGCCAAGCTTTCCATTCTTGCAAAACGCTGTTCGTGCGCAGTTTTTAAGTTGACGGACAAATTTCGAAAATAATAAGTGGACGGAGCGAAATTTCAATTTTTATTGCGGAGAGTGGGGAGAAATTTTCTGGCAGTTGGTACCAGAAAATAAGCAGAGGCAGGAAAGCGCTGTCATTGACAGAGCTTTAGGGAATCTTTAGCGGTGTCAGTGGCGGGGAGAGGGCAATGGAGCGCCTGAACTAGTCTTTAGAATGGGGAGCTGGCACACCATAGATACTGGAGGGCAGTAGGCATTATAAATCTTTGAGAGGGTATGTTTATCACACACACACACACATATACACACAACACACACACACCACACAAACATATATATATATATATATATATATATATATATATATATATATATATATATATATATATATATATATATATATATATATATATATATATATATATATATATATATATATATATGTAACCGGGTAATTAAACTGACCTTGAATGTAGCCAGCCAATTAAACCCGACCAAGGTTCATATCACACAATAAACAAACCAGGAAAGAACGATTATCGTACAATTTGCGTTGCAGTTTATATTGGGGTTTATTTCACTACAACTAAAATCTCTACTACTAATGATAATAATAATAAAAGAATAAAAACACTGGTCTACAATGATTAAAACCAATGGCAGTATTACTGGAAAATAATTTCCAGGCGCAAAATCTAAAGTTCATCCACCATAATAAAGTTCCAGATAATTCTAAAATGGCTGTTGTCTAGGGTTCATTCACTTAGCTATTGTTCATATGGCTGTACAATGGCCTCTCCTGAAGTTGTAGGTCAATGTCCGTCCTGTTGCTATGACGATGACAGTCTATCCAATAGGAAACTACGTTACACACACAGAGTCCTTCCAGATGATCCTCCCTGGGGATTTGTTACTCCAACCCTGGTAGCAATACTCGAGTTGATGATTGACTCGAACAAATTCCAGGCACTCCTTGGCTCTTCACTCGGGCCACACAATAGGAACACACAGGAACACACGCAGTCTACCAGTAATTCATTAACTGAATCTCCTCTGTAAAGCACAGTCATGTAAAAGACCAACCACGTTGTCTTGGAATTTTTTCTTGGCAGTAAAACGGATAATAATTCCTAAACGTACATCCACACCAAAGTACTGTCTTCCAGCCGTGAAAATCAGTAGAGCATTGCAATGCATTGTGGGCGAAGACGCTATCAATGAAATTCCACACATGTGTCATCACACTCAAACAACACGCAGCAGATCTAATCACATGACTTACAATCGTAACCGGGGTTACACATTCCCCTCAGATGCTTACACACTCCGGGTGTAAGTTACTTTGGTAATTGATATAATGCAACTCGAAGTTAAAACATTAAAACTTAAAAGGCAAAGGTCATTGTCAATGCAACCCACTGTTATTGTTTTTAACAGTCAGTCACTCTAATCATACTTCACGTCTTTGCAAACAAGAAACATCTCAGTACCTGGTATAGGTATTGCATGAGTGGTAGGACTTAACAGGCTTAGCAATTTACAATTTGCTTGTACCCCCATTCGGTCATAGGTCAATTTATCAGCAGGCCGTCCAGCATTCTGTCGTTTTGGTCGTCCCTCTTTGGGTGGTTGTGGCATAATTTCCACTTCATTCTGGCGTGTTTCTCTTTCATCAGGCACATCTGTTGTATCAGTAGGGTCGGCTGCAGTTTCTATGGTACTGATATCATTGTCGTCAGTTACTATGGGTGATGCTTTGGGGATTGGCGGGTTGGCAAACAATTCCTCCATATCTGAATCAGTGTCTGTGTCCTCTTTCTTATCAGTCTGTTGTCTGGCGGACTGTCTGGTAACCGGTCTTCTTTCTTCAATTTCAACCTCTTCTGGTTCTGAGGCGGACAAATAGCCAATAGGAAGTAGCATGTTCCTATGTAGTGTCCGCTCTACCCCATCTCCAGTTTCTGGCCTTACCACATATACGGGCAAGTTGTCGTCCAATCTCTTCTCAACAACATGCACATCAGGTTTCCAGCGATCGGCCAGTTTGTGTTTGCCTATCAACCCGACATTGCGTATTAGTACTCTGTCTCGCACAAGCAGATCACTACCACGCACCTTGCTGTCATAGCGTCTCTTGTTGGCGAGTGCTTTCTTCTTTGCTTCATTCTCAGCTAATTCATAGGCTCCTTTCAGTCTGCTTTTCAGGTCCTCGACGTACTGCAAGTAATCATGCTTGTTGTATTCATCTGGGCTAACACCAAAACAAAGATCAATGGTAGTCTGGCTTCTCTTCCAAACATGAGGTAATACGGTGAGAACTGAGTGGCATCATTCCTGGTACAATTGTACGCATGCACCAGGAAACTGATGTGCTGACTCCAGTGCTGCTTTCCTTGGTGTTTAACGTTCCTAGCATGTTCAGCAGCATACGGTTAAATCTCTCAGGCTGCGGATCCCCTTGGGGGTGATATGGGGTAGTTCGAGACTTGCGTATACCGGCCACTTTCAGTAATTCTCTTATGAGTCTGTTCTCGAAGCTGCGTCCCTGGTCGCTATGGATACGGGCTGGTAGTCCATAATGCACAAAGAACTTCTCCCACAGGACTTTCGCCACTGTCTTTGCTTCTTGATCTTTAGTCGGGTACGCCTGGGCATATCTAGTGTAATGATCAGTTACCACTAGTACATTCTGTGTGTTACTTCTGTCCTGTTCTATGGTCAGAAAATCGATGCAGACTAATTCCATTGGGCAGCTGGGAGAAGATGTTAATCATCGGAGCAGCGCGGCGTGGCAACTGTTTTCTCTGTACGCACCTACTACAGTCTGGCACTTTCTTTCCACATCTGCTCTCATCCTTGGCCAGTAGAATCTTGCTCTGAGGAGATCGAAAGTTCGGTCGACTCCCATGTGACCCATGTCATCATGCAAGGCTTCCATGGCTTGTGCCCTATACTTGGTCGGTAATACCAGCTGATTAGTCTCCCTTCCATGGTTATCTCTAGTCTTGCGGAATAATACTCTGTGCCATAGAAACAACCTGTTTCTTTGTCTGAGCAATATCTTGACTTCATCAGGAAGTGATTTCAAGTCTACTTTCTTCTTTTCGTCTTCAATGTAGCCTATCACTTCATTCAACACTTCATCATTTCTTTGCAAGGCAAACCAATCCTTCTCTTTTGCTACCATGGAGACAGGGGTTCCAGGGGGATTTTCACCATAGTATTGAAGCTGGTAATACGGTTTCGGCAATGCAGCTGCTGAGATAGCCACTGTTTCAGCAAGTGCGGGTGATTCAATCTTACGGTGGTGCTGGTTATTGTCAACTTCGGTGGTACAAGTGCAAGACAGAACACGATGCTGACATACATTGGCTGTAGTGGGTCTTGTGATACCATGGCTCATGGTAATGGCACCTATCACTTCTCTGGTCATAATTTCATCTGATTGTTTATCAACCCTAGTATGCGTTCTCTCAGCCGTCTTATCTTTTCTTCCACATCTAGTGATTCTTGGTCATCTGGCATATCGGCATTTGGACGGCGAGACAGCGCATCAGCGTCGATGTTGGCTCTGCCACTTCTATACTGTAGTGTGAAATCATACGCTGCCAGGGCAGCTAACCACCTGTGTCCCGTAGCATCTAACTTTGCTGTGGTAAGGACGTAAGTCAGCGGGTTGTTGTCAGTAACAACTTTGAACTTCGTCCCATACAGGTAGTCGTGAAACTTGCTTGTGACACACCACTTCAAGGCGAGGAACTCTAACTTATGCACTGGATATCTCTTTTCACTTTTTGTCAGTCCTCGGCTGGCAAAGGCGATTGGTTTAAGCAGGCCATCATGTTCTTGGTGCAGTACTTCACCCAGCCTATCCAGACTGGCACCGGTATGCAGTATAAATGGTTGGGATAGGTCTACAAATGCTAGCACTGGAGCGTTTGTCTGTAGTTTGATGATCTTGTCCATGGCCTTTTGAAACTCTAACGTCCATCTTTCGCCGAAGGGTTCAGTAGCACTTCTGAATGGTATGCCATCATTGTCCTTGTAGTTCTCTAGCCTCTTTCTCAACTTCGAATGGATATACCCAGCAGTCAGGTCTTTCATTGGCTTAACAATTTGGGCATAATTCTCAACAAAGCGTCGATAGTATCCTGTGACTCCAAGAAATGTCTTTAGCTCTTTGATATTCTTTAGGGTGGGTCAACTCTTCAAAGCTTCTATCTTGCTGGGGTCAGGGCTCACGCCATTCTCATCAACTTTATGTCCAACATAGGTGACTGTCCTCCGGAAAAGCTGACAGTTCTCAGGTGATAATTTCAAACCACACTCAGCTAATCGGTCCAGCGCTTTCATTAGCCTGTCTTGTGCTTCGTCATATGATCTGCCAAATATGATCAAGTCATCCAAGTATATCAATAGTTCTATCAGGTGCATATCACTCATACATTTCTCCATCAGTCTCTGAAAAGTGGCTGGTGCTCCTGTGATTCCCTGGGGCATCCGTTCAAACTGGTAGAACCCAAGGGGACATATAAAAGCTGTCTTCTCCTTGTCTTCCTCCGCCATGGGAATCTGATAATAACCCGACTTCAAATCCAGCACATGAAACCATGTACACCCGTTTAGGCAATCGAGTGCTTCCTGTATCTTAGGTACCGTGTACTGACCGGGTATTGACCTCATGTTTAGAGTTCGATAGTCAATGCTCACACGTATAGCCCCTGATTTTTTTCTCACAAGCACAATAGGCGAAGCGTATGGGCTCTTTGACTCCTTTATTATACCGGCATCTAACAATTCCTGGATGTGGCGCTTTGTATCGTAAAAGTCTGCTGGTGCGATTCTCCGTGACCTCTCTCGAAAAGGGGTCGGGTCACTCAGTGGAATGCGATGTTCAATGGCCGACGTATGTCCTACATCCCAATCGTGTTGCGAAAACACATGCCGTCGTTGCTTTAGCTTCTCATTGATTCTGACCTTGTCCTCATAACTAAGCGGGGAGTCACCAAAGTCAACAACGAAGTCCGCTTCATCGTCCTTCTTGTCAGCACTGTCCTGTGCTGTCACTTTCGTTTGGTAACTGCCGCACTCAGTATTCCCCTCAGAGCCCTTTTGTTCTGGTTCAGGCGTAAGTTCACTGGGTTGTATGGGTCGCACCCATTCTGGTAAGACTAAGTCCGCAACAACACGTCTTGGCATGAGGGTTATGTTATGTCTGGTATCATTATGCACAATGACTTTCACTCGTTGGGTACTCCCTGGTAGGAGGGTGGTGACACTGCTCTTTATTATCAATCCTCCTGGGGTGTGGTGATGGGAGGGAGTTTCCACCAGCACTGTAGTTTCTGGCAATCCAATTATTCCTCTTCCTATACATGTCAATGGCATTGTCTTTCCACTCGGTATAGTAACGGGTCTCCTCCCTGCTAGCCTAACAGGGTTGATCCGTCCATCATGGCCACACTTGTCAAAGGCATCTATCCTCTTGTATGCTTCGGTGAAGAGGGCTGCCATCGGTAATTTCTTCAGGTAATGCTTTCCCGCTATTTCTTTACATCTATGGGCCATATTACGAAATATACTAGTGTTGGTACCGCAAATCACTGGTACGTCTCCACTTTGGTCACGGTCTGGGGTAACTAAAGCAAGTGTTTCACAAGTCTCCTCCACTCCAGCTACTTCCTTAGGGAACCGAATAGATACTGTGATGTACCCATAGTACGGAACCACTTGATCACCTGCACCACGTACTACCAAGTCTTCAATTGGCTTGAGGCGGCAGTGAGACAGGTGTCGGTCATAAAACGAGCGCGAAATGAGGGTGACTTGGGAACCACTGTCAAGTAAACACTGGCAACTGACTCCATCGACGAACACTTCTGTAGTCATACTATCGCCTACCAGGCCTTCGGGTAGTGGTTTGTTGGCTACGGAATGTTCGTTAACTTGTGCAATGTTGTCAATTTTGTCTTTCCTTTCTTCGTGTATATTACTGGGGCTACACTCTTCTTGGACATCCACTGGCCCCTCTACTGTGGGTGTCCCCGGTAGTTTCCCTTCGACTCAAAAAATGCTCTTGCGAACTTCTGCTTGACCAGCTGTAGGTCTGGATTATCCTTTCTGAAACATTTCTTCTCCGTATGTCCATCCAAACCACAATTAAAGCAAAAGTTCAATTTCTTGAACATATCAGATCCCGCTGGTTAGAACCAAACGACTCCGTTGCTGATGTCGACGTTTCTGGTGTTGGGGTGGAGGCTGGTGTCGATACTTGGGACTGGTTCTGCTCTCTCTTCCTGCGATTTTGCTGACGTGGTCTTTGCTGACTAGTGGCGTCGACCAGGTGTTACTCGAGGCTGTCTGTGTGGGTGACTGGTTTTCGTTTCCTTTCATCATCTGATCCATTACCTGCTGAACTACTTGCTGTATATCCGACTTATCCAATGATTGCTTTACCACTGGTGCCGATGTTGCGGTTGCTTCCAAACTATCACAGATAGCGGTGTAATTCGTACTGGCACTTGGCGTTGTCCCCTTATGGGCTCTGTTCTTAGCTTTCTCTTCTTGACGTGCTTCCTCCTTCCTTACCATCTGCATTAACTCGATGTAACCTGGCGGTTGGTTGAGCTTCGTGTCGAGTTGCAACGATGACAAGTGGCTTTCATTGTACAACACTCCATCGGTGAACTGTTTCAGGCGAAGGTAATCGGCCTCATACTCTTTGACACTGCCTTGTCGTATTGCTCGTCGCAACAGAGTCTGTAATTCCTGCAAGTACTGAGAATGTGACCATTCTTCTTTCTGATAACACGACTGAAATGCCTTCAAAGACTCGGCAGGGGTAAGTCTTGTGCCATACGAACCCTCAAGGGCATCAAGGTAATCACGTACTGTCAAATTGGGTGCTGGGGTCAATGACCTGATAGTGTTCATAGCAGGTCCGGCTAAGCTTTCAGCGATACGTTTCTTCTTTTCTGCGTCTGATACATTCCACTCTTTGATCATTTGTTCTGCTTGCTCTGCCCAACTTTCGTAGTCGTCTTCATTTACTGGTACTGGCAGCCTACCGGAGAAAACTCTCAGTTTACGATACCACCCAGACTCATTAGTCCTTGGTTGCAGATGTCACAAGTTTCTCCATCATATCCATCCAAGCAGCATCAGGACCAGCTTGGCGGTGGTGGTGGTGATCTGCTTGGGGGTCTTTCTCTCGGCTGGTAAGGCGTACTATTCCTGGGAGGGGTAGGCAATGAAACGTATTCTGCTGGTTCTCTGTCCTGTACATCATCGTAGCCGTCAAATCCAGCCAATTGTGCTGGGGTCAACGGTGGTGGGTCTTGATTGCCGTCCGCCAATCACCCAAATCCTCCTTTATAGGTTCCGGTCCCTCCCTCATCCAGCGGTAAGATGCTCCATCGCTGCTGGCCATACGCAGGGAAGCCTCCTCTCTGACTTTGACCGAATGGGGGAACCTTAGCGTTTTAAAAAAACGGGGCAACAGGAGTAAACATCCCAACACTAGTGTCGGCTCCACTCTTTTCATATGCCAAGAATCAGCCCATTCCCTCTTTGTGGCTGAGTGGCAAATCACACCTATTCCCCCTTCACATCTTAATATTTCTGTCAAGTCGGCATCTTTATATTCTCTGGTAATAAACTGCAATAAATCACTCACATCATTAATAGTTGCATGGGAAACCCAGAAAACTAATCCATGTCTAAGATCAATACCATTCTTATCATATACTTCAACTGCTTTTCTCTCAAGCTCATCCATTTTTCGTCAACAACAAAACAAAACAAACAATGCAATGCAATACTGATATCAACGGGGTTGGTCTTTTGTAATCTATACTCTTAATAACTTGAACTGTTAAAACACTACTGCAACATTAACTGTACGATAAATAACTCATTCAATCCAATAACCACCTCCCGGACGAGCCCCCAATTTTGTAACCGGGTAATTAAACTGACCTTGAATGTAGCCAGATAATTAAACCCGACCAAGGTTCATATCACACAATAAAACAAACAAGGAAAGAACGATTATCGTACAATTTGCGTTGCAGTTTATATTAAGATTATTTCACTACAACTAATAATTCTACTACTAATGATAATAATAATAAAACAATAAAATAAACTGGTCTACAATGATAAAACCAATAGCAGTATTACTGGAAAATAATTTCCAGGCGCAAAATCTAAAGTTCATCCACCATAATAAAGTTCCAGATAATTCTAAAATGGCTGTTGTCTAGGGTTCATTCACTTAGCTATTGTTCATATGGCTGTACAATGGCCTCTCCTGAAGTTGTAGGTCAATGTCCGTCCTGTTGCTATGACGATGACAGTCTATCCAATAGGAAACTACGTTACACACACAGAGTCCTTCCAGACGATCCTCCCTGGGGATTTGTTATTCCAACCCTGGTAGCAATACTCGAGTTGATGATTGACTCGAACAAATTCCAGGCACTCCTTGGCTCTTCACTCGGGCCACACAATAGGAACACACAGGAACACACGCAGTCTACCAGTAATTCATTAACTGAATCTCCTCTGTAAACACAGTCATGTAAAAGACCAACCACGTTGTCTTGGAATTTTTTCTTGGCAGTAAAACGGATAATAATTCCTAAACGTACATCCACACCAAAGTACTGTCTTCCAGCCGTGAAAATCAGTAGAGCATTGCAATGCATTGTGGGCGAAGACGCTATCAATGAAATTCCACACATGTGTCATCACACTCAAACAACACGCAGCAGATCTAATCACATGACTTACAATCGTAACCGGGGTTACACATATATATATATATATATATATATATATATATATATATATATATATATATATATATATATATATATATATATATATATATATATATATATATATATATATATATATATATATATATATATATATATATATATGCCCTCCCGGTTATCACCTTAATGGCTTTGTGGTAACCTCTGACCTTAGGCACAGAGAGTACGGTTACACATTGCCGAAGATTGAAATATGGACTCACCAGAGTGCTCGAATTGCAACACGTACCATGAGCGAAGCATAGTGCCAACAGTGAACGCCCCTTATATTACGATGAGGATGCCCAGCAATCTCAGAGTGCTCTAACTGCTATTAAAGCAGTGAGCGAAATACACAAAATGTATACTATATGCCCTCCCGGTTATCACCATAATGGCTTTATGGCAATCTCTGAACTTGGGCACAGAGAGTACGGTTACATATATATTGATAAGGATTGAAATATGCGCTTTTTCTAAAGGGTGAACCATTTATTTTCATGGACAAAAACAACTTTTCACTTTTACTTCCTTCGAGCGTACTCGTCTTCGTGTATTTCTTACACACACACACACACACAAACACACAGACACAGACACAGACACACAGACACACAGACACACACAGACACACACACATATATATATATATATATATATATATATATATATATATATATATATATATATATATATATATATATACAGTTGTGTATTTAGCTCTACTCTAGTATTGAGCACTCTACTCCAGCTGATCTTGAACTAAACAAGTATATATATATATATATATATATATATATATATTATATATATATATATATATATATATATATATATATATATATTATGTATATATATTGTTTATATATTTTTTATAAATAAACACATATATATATGTATATATACATTATATGGACATATATATTATAAATATGTATATATATATGTATGTATATATCAAAAATATATAAACGATATATGTACATATATATGTATATATACATATATTGTTTATATACATATATACATACATGTATGTATATACATTATATATATGTATGTATATATTATATATATATATATGTGTATATATATATATATATATATATATATATATATATATATATATATATATATATATATATATATATATATAGGTCAATGTCAAAAATAGGTAAAGTCATTATATCGGCGTAGAAAAATTTTTTGTTATGATTTTGTAAAACTGACTGAATTAAATTATTATTTTATCAATTTTGATGAAAATGTCTTACAATAAAACTGTTACAAATATAAGGTTTATGATTGGAGTATGCTTATACTAGATAGCTGCTTTGAATAGTGCAGTAGTTGATGTTCATGCATTTCGAACTTATAAGAAAAACATGTTTCGATACGTTCCGCTCTGTAAATGTTTAGCACAATCAACCATGCAGAGTGCCAGTAAGTGTGCCGAACGCACATATAGCGCATGTGCACAAGCGGTTACTCTCGCCCTCTGTAGTGGTACTTTAAATTACCTATTTTGTTACTGAAATCTCGCGTACAGCTGAGCGAGAGATCAGAAAGGGGAAAAGCGCCACGTGCGATGACGTGAGAGATGAATTACAAGTGCTGTGTGACCATTACTCTATGTCGTTGTCTAAAAATATTTTTTGCAATTTATTTAGAAGGAGGGCGTACACCGAAGTTCATTGGAGCGCTTAGTCCCCTTCATAAGAAAAGTCCATCATCTTAATAAACTAGAAATCCAATATAATAGTAATCAATTATTTGTTTTTATGGTCGGATGGTGGGAGGGGAGAAAGACGTACGTTGCCCCATCTAAAAGTACGCCAGTCTTCAACTGACGAGTAATTTAAATTTGCAAGGAACAAAATTTTTAATCCTCGTTACAAAGAAGTTTCACCACCTCTTCACAACAATGACTCATCTTTTCAGGCATTTTTCACAGATATGTACTGTTTTTAATAATTAATTTACTATTCCAATGGCCAAATCAGTGGCTAAAGGCAACGTGGCTCGTTGCCAAAGCATCTTTCATGGAGAAAATAATCAACAAAATGCGATTTCACAAATAAAACTTTTTAACCATCGGTGATCCTCTTAAGTGGCCATCAAGGACGCCAATAAATATCAAGTGACTTTTTTCATATTGAAATTTTCACTGGTTAATTGCTTTACAAATAATATTTGCCTTGCGCCTGTAGAAAATAAAACCTACTCAAAGAGAATCTATTGGGATTCACTGTATGCTTTGTCGAATGAAAATAAGGGAACTGGTCCATGACAAAGGGTTATTGACTCCTGCAGCCATTAACAATTTATGCATTGGACTATTAAAACAAGGTGCGGTCAGAAACTACTTTAAGAACATTATTTAGTCTTTGACAGATTCTAACAACCGGAAATTGAAAAATTGATAAAACTGGGGATGGCTATTACTATGAGACAGAATAATGCCCCAATGCTCATCGGTCCATACATAATTGTCTAAGGGAAGTGGATAATGGAAGCTGTAAGCAGAGTTGTCAAGGCGTAAGCGGTTGCCATGGTTGCCGCGGTCACCAAGGGATTCAGAAAGGTAAGTCAATGGTCACCCAAGATCACTTCAAAATTTTGAAAAATATTGCCCCACTAGGGTCATGTCAAACGACATCTCTGAATGTTTGTAGCTGTTAAGATACGTTAAAGTAGGTCGAATGTCATCTCAGGTTATCAACAAATATCTGGCGCACACTGTTAAACATACAAAATACCCTAACGTGTAGCTATTATAGTAGCTGAAATACATGGAAGTAGGTTATTACGTCATCGCAACTTTTTAAAGAATGATTTTGTGCCGTATTAATAAATATTCATTGCAACAAAAACTAACTTCTTTCTCTGCGAGTATCAGTTTCTAGGTCGACTAACAATCAAGAAGCAGAAGACAAAGACATAAAAATTTGAATGAACACGATAGGAGTCTATGCCCATGTGGACTAGGGCACTTATTCAATGACGCACATTATTAAAAATAAAAAGCATTGCGTTTTAGGGAAGGGGTTTACCTGCAATAGTGGTCGTAAATCATGGTAGTAGTAATTGTTTATTCTAGTAACATGCAATTCCTTGAGTTCTCTGTCAAAACAAGCTTATAAGACACCATTCAATTAACATATTTAGCATAGGTACATGTAGTCGAAAGTGGAAAGAAATGTAAGATGAACAAACGAGTGACTGAGAGCATTATAAAGGCAAGGACGTTGCATTTGTATAATCTCCATTCGTTTATGAAGTACTTTCATGTAAATTTTGCAAATACCTAACTCAGATAACGGGTAATTCAAGATCATCTACAAATCGGTGCATCCCAAAATGTTTCTAGAATTGTTCCACGTTAAGTATTAATTTCGTATATTGCATTGCCTTATGCCTATTATCTTATGTAATTTTACGCAAAACATATGTCCCTTTTACTACAAGAAATTTTGTATATATATATGTCCAATCAACTTTCACATTGAGCTTTGAAAACTATGCTGTTCAAATAATTGTCAGCTGTTTAAACTTTCAGCAGCCTAATAGTTCTTTTACCGGTTCCATGATGCAGTGCGCGCCAGGGTACACAAAGCGTACGTTACACATAGAACACTTGATTTCATCGTGGAATTTGTGCACTACAAACCTATCGTTATTGTCTGTCATACATAAATATGATTATACAACATGGTCAACAACACCGTACAGCAACTACGATCACCGGTACATCTGTTATGATAGAGATTAAGTAAAATATATTGAAGTAAGTTTTCTTAAAGGCTCACATGTCAGTGAGCAACATTTTATGATCAAGTATTGTAAACAGCTTTTCTTTTAGTAAAATAACACAAAAAGTTAGAGTATGATGCATGTACTCGTAAGCATGCATCTTTGTGACACACACACTGCCTTATGGTTTCAAGAGATAGCGTGTCCATATTTTCCTTGAGAAGTCTGTAGTGTAACTTCGATGTGTTTAAAGTAAAATGTACGCCCTTTCATACTCTAACCTTGCGTTGATACAGCTTAGAGCCAGGTCGATATGGCAACGCTAATGGTTTCTATACAGTGAAAAATTAATATGGAAAAATGACTTTGTTTATATCGTTATGTCGTCTTTTTTGTTGCCCAATAGTGACGTCACTATTGACTAGACGATCAAATGTACATGCAATAAAAAGGCAGCCATTGGTATTTACGCGCTCCAGTCACTTGCTATAATGACTTTAATACCAGTGTCTCAGGGTGACCCCAACCTTATCATACACGGCGTATCACTGTCTGATATAGCAATCATGCAAGTCGTATTGATTGAATTAGTCATGAAGAAGCAAATGAGCAGTTTTCAAAAATAATTGCTTGCGTTGTTACTGTGTTCATCGATCCAGGAAAATCATCAATAATCTAAATAACCCAGCACATCAGTTTTCAGAATTCCATTCTCTTCAGAGAATCGTCAGCTTTAACTTACCGTCGTTAAGGGGTCAGCTTTTTTCAGATAGCGGTTCAATACTGCTGTATAATTTTACTTATAAGTGTTTCGATTTTGATTACTGCCATGATATTTTGACACATTTAGGGAGGGTGGAATGTTTTGAATTGTTTGCTGTTTTCTGTTATCGTTTCTTTGGTCTTGTGCATAGTTTTGCGACACCGAGTCACATATTTCTTTCTGTTTGGCCGATTTGCGAATAAAGTTAATTAATTGGATCACTAGAATGGCTGCAGTTGAAAATGGTTGGCTGGTATTCATCTCAATTAGTACAGGTGGTCATTTAATAGGTATTCAATGGATCAGATAACGGTGCTCAGGGGACTCATTTTACCCCTCGAAACTAAATCCCGTTGATATATTCCGTGTCACTTTCACGCACTTTCGATCGTCTAGTCGTTAGAACTTTGCTAAAGCTAAAATATCGACTGCCAACTCATCTAAGGAAGACTGTTGCTTTCGCCTTTGGTATTGCCAGTGCAAATTATTACTTATGATAAGAATCCGATTTTTATGCCTCTTTGTCCAGTTTCATTATCTTCCAAGCCTTACTTGCTGTCAATAATGATTTGAAGTAATTAGAAAACTTATACGCATGGAAGCACCCATAGGACTGCGTCAATCAATTAGGGTTTGATGAATAATTTAGAGGCTTGGGCTGGCACTGGCAGATAATAATGTTTTCGTTTTATTTTCCGCTGATATTTATCAAAATTTGTGCTACCGATGGTGACTTTTGTTAGTAAGAGACAGTTCAAACACTATAAAAAGAAATGGTACTTGTATTTATTTGCTGTTTAACATTGCTTCACAACTGAAGTACATGTAAGGGGAGATAGGCACATTTCACGGTGTGTAAACGGCATTTGATAGCTTCGGTTCAGAACATATGAAAAAAATGCTGCACCTATGCGCTCTAGTAACACGCAGCTTCTATGAATGGCAGAACAAATGGCCATAGTTAGAGCAATTTTTGTCATTATTCAACAGCGTATGTATAACCGCAGGGCGAAGCACGAAATTCACATATCCTTTCGCGCTTCTCAATACGCCATTAAAGGAGTTTTGTCCTCTGTGTCCTTCCAATCAAAATAATGTATCAGAAAACATAACGTAAGGTTGTACACTCCTCGATATTTAAAAGCTTAACTTTTTGCTTGAAATTCCTTTAAAGAAATTAAACTTTAAACTATTCCCTTTAGACATCAAGAATGAAAATCACCGGTCACATAGCAAAAATTTTGGTACCAGACACAAATTCATTAAAAATTATGATATTAGTTGTTCAAAACATGCATTTCCCTTGTGTTAACTCCGCGCGGGAAAAATAAATATTCGATTTTTCAAATAAGTAAGACGGTTAAAAAACCTGTATTTACCCGCGAGGTGCAAAGTGAACCTCTGAATCAGTAGACCAGTAGAGTATTGTAAAAGTTTTAAATTCGAATATCTGCACGGAAGGCACATTCTACTACTTTAAGGCAGAACTCACCTCATGTCGGGACATATATTCAAATTTTCAAATTTCTACAATTCTTTCCTGATCCACCACTTGTGGGAGCTCATTTTAAAGCTATTAGAGAAAGAAAAACTTTCACCGTTTGGTTTTTTTCTAAAATTCAAAATTTAATATCCCCTCCATAGAGTTTACACAGGAATGGCGGCCATGTTGACTTTCAAATATCGCAATTAATTTGGTTATTTGTTTCGCCAGTTCCAGACTTTGAACGGAGACCCCTGATTTTCATTGTTGATTCGGTAAGAGAATGGTTGAAAGTTTCATTTAGGAAGCTTGATCAAAACTTGAAGTCTTTCACTTTTGAGGCGCATAACACCTTAATGTCACTCCCAACTTACGCACAGGCAGAAAGCACGCACATGGTCAGATGTTGTACATGATATCCATAATGCTCTGCGCGTTCGGTGGATGATAAATAAGAGAAAGTGTCTGGAAATTTCCTAATTGTCAATTTTGCAAACTGGAGTCCAGTCTTCATCGTTTTTTGTCATCGAGCAGATCAAAGCGGGTGAAATATACTATATATACCATTAACTTAGGAATATACCATATATATACCATTAACTTAGGAATACCCTACTTCCCTACTTAGTTGTCAGAGGATCAATTTCACAGACCTGCCTTTCCTAAAATGGCACCAGCTGGATTAGATAAACATAACAATGGAATCACACCTTGGGGGATTAAAAGTCTTGTGTTTGTCACCCGACTTGGTCAGACAAGGACCCGGGTCTCAGGTACCCTGCAAGTTAATGCAGTCGTTCCCTAATGAAACGCGACAACGCTGCGAATTTGGTCAGTTGATTGGTTTTACCGACATGTTAATCATTGAACCATTATATTCCATTGTAATGGTTTTTGCATATCATTATCATATCAATTGCAACAAAGAAATTTGAGAGATATTAATTTTGTGACACATGTCATTTTACAGTCAAAGTGACAGTTGATTCTAATCATGTTGTCTGAGAGGGTAACACCATGCGGAACGTAAAGGGATATTTCTTCTTCTTCGCCTTACTGTCCATCTTGTCTGGTATAAAACTTCTGGTCGACGGTGTCTTCGATGACTCTCAACAGGCATACCTTAACCAAAGTTATATCCCAGTACCTCACGAATATTTGCCGTGTCCGAATCGGTTTGTGCATCCCGAAACCTTCTATGTGTTCCTCTGCGCACACAAGTGTCTTCGGCGCGGAGAAAAATGCAAGTCGTTCAACTATCAGGCGTATCTAGGGATATGCGAGATATGTCCAACCGTTGCGTCGGGCAATAGTTCCGAGCGTGAATATCGACCTGGATGGGAATTTGCAACGGAAGATCAGTATTCACTCGAAAATGTAAGCATAAAAAACCGTAACTGATTTACTATTTGCTATGCACAGACTTCAAGAAGTATTGCTTTCTTTTTTTTGCAGAAAAATTGACGACGCTGCAACTCACAGTTTGTTTATCGCTCATAATATACCGTCATTTAGGTAAATCTGTTCCGAATGCCTTGTGTTTGTTTTCTAACAAATGGAAAAACAAACTCAAATATAGGGTCAGATTTTACTTTTCACACACGCTCTGTGTATAGCTTACTTGCAATCTATGTATTGGAGACTTGTTTCTCCGCAAATACTAGAAATGATGCCTTTCAATTTTTTTTTTTTTATATTTGCAAAATTGGCGATCGTGCTTTTCCTTTTCCAACATATGATGATACATCCGTTGGAATTAGATTTGTGTTTGCTTTTTTTTGTTTATCTAGTATTGACAATCTTTGCATTCATAATCTTATCATTATCTGATTATTGGAGAAATTTACGAGCTCATAAACAACTCATCAAATTCACGGTCATTCAAAATTTATTACTTACAGTATTTCTTAGTAATTATAGCTCTCAAACTGCGCAAGGATCTCAAAAAATAACTAAACTATCACCAAACGTTACAACTTATGTCATGTTAGGTAGTATGCGCCTCGAAATTGAAAGACTTAACTTTTGCTGAAACCTTTTTCTCTCTAAAACTTCATCAATTTTTACCAAATCAAGAGAAAAAATCAGGGTTGGGTCATTAGGCATGATTTTGAAGTAAAGAAATAACCTAAGTTGTAACGATTTTTGAAATTCTAAATGGCTGCCGTCCCTGTGATAAGTCTAGGGAGAAGAATTAAATTTTCGATTTTCAAAAAACTAGGACGGTGAACATTTGTCTTGAGCTTGGAAATGAGCCTCTACGAGTCGTAGATCAGAAAATGAATTGTAAAAAATTGAGAGTCCGGCTATCTTTCCCAAAGGTGAATTCTACCTTAACTCTTTTCTAGTGCCCGCATGTTTCTATTTTATTATCATACGGTTTGAATTTCATCATTCTGTGTGACTGTGTCTTCGAATTGCAGTACAATCTGGGTCCGTGTACGAGTAACCCGTGTCAAAATAACGGTTTCTGTTACACACCATCTGCGGACGACCTATATTCATGCAGTTGCAAGTGGGGAAGCCGGTTCATAGGACAAATATGTGATGTTGCAGGTAAGGTATCAAAGAGAAATCTTGCTGGTTCTTCTGTCGTATGAAGACACGATTAAAGTTTTAAGCTTGAAAATTCCGATTTCCATCGGAGAGTTTACCAATGTATATAAATAAAACATAAGAAATAAAATTAACGTATAGACATACGAGCCTTTATGTACCCAGCTAGGATCTAAGGGTCAAACAAGTCAAGTTTCCTACAATGTTCACACTACAGAGTTAAGGTCGTCTCTGACAGGTTTAGGATGGGAAAAAAATGACAATGGGAGCGCGCCGTGTCGGCCCTCGTTGGGCTTATTGCTAGTCTGATTTTTGTCGGCCAAAGGGGAGTTGGGGGAGGGCAGTGTCGACAGAGTTGTTTGACAAGGCCTGCACTGACTGATTTAGGTCGGCCAACGGCCAAGTTGACGCCCTCACAGTTGGCGTAGAGGTAGGTTTATAAGGACTCCGAGGCTAAAGACCAAAATAGGGTGCAAAAACGGACCAACATTTATTAATCACAATCTTTGGCCAGGCCCAGAGGCGGCCCTTTGGCCTGTGTGGGAAACCCAGCATTAATTGCGTATTTTCTAATAAATGCTTACATGGCAATCCTGCTTTCTATGGCCCAGTGCATGAAATGTGACATCATCATTTAAAGGTATCGTCGAAATTTCACACTTTCAGCTTCAGAGAGGATTCAAGACATGTTGAATTTAAAGTCAAGTGAGTGACTCCCTCGTTGGACCCATCATGTCGAGTATCATCACTCAATATAGCTAAAAATGGTTATTCTTTAAAAGAGATCGCAAGTCCTCAGGCTTGCAAGCTTCCGGTTTTCGACATTATGAGAAATGGCCATTCTGAATCTCATAATGTTTTGAAGCTGTGTGATTTTGGTTGTAAAGTCTGCATGCTTGATTCACTAGCTGAATAAAAGCATCATGGAAATTCATAGCGATTTTGTAACAGTACCAATAGAACAACGCACCGTTGACTTCTATCTGAGGATTGTACATGACAGTGTACGTTAATCTGTGGCTCCGAGCTATTTTGAAATTCATAGTAATAATTGATCATTAATCATATTAGGTTTTGCATTTACACAGCAAGAATGTTTTATGCCATCATTATGAGTTGGACATTTTTAAAAGAAAACAAATTCCGTATCTTTACATAAATTATTCCTTTAACTGCGCATATACCCTGCCATTAGGTAAATTAAAAACTTAATAATCCAACACATGTCTAACCAAGCATTGCTTTCTTTTGAGAAACACGAGACATCATTCGGTGAAGGCTTGGTCGAGACTAATTTGTCGGCACCCAAGTAATGTCATCGTACTGTTGTATGAATGGCCGACAATTTACTAATTGTTTTTGCAATAGGGACCTCAGCTACTGACATCATATGAAGACAAGAAAAGTTTTAGTAGGGTGAACCATCTGTGGCTGGCCGAAAGTTGTTGTTAGGCCGAATTATTTATCGTCTGGAAAGTAACTGTTCCAGAAATATTCTAGATGAGACTGTGATGATATTTAACCCAATATTTTGATGCTGCAAATGTAGAAACTCTATGTATATTGCGGTGTATATGGTGTACAAATTCGTTCATTCTAGCGAAAAACAACACTTCATAGAAATTCTTTACACCGTGAAGGGAGTGGGAGCGATTCTTTACCAGTAGCATGTTCCTTAAAGAGGCACTCCCACTTGGTAACATTTTTAAAACACAATTTTTCAATGCTGACGGTCGATATTTGACGTGGCGACTGTGTGCGGATCGCGATATATCGATAAAAACATGTCATTTCCCGAGCGTATTTTACACATCTCGAAGTTTTACAATCTTTCCTGATTACGACCCGAAATCCCCCGAAGGTTTATTGTTGTGCTGATTGAGGATATTCTAGGGAGTAAATAATAAGTTCGAACGACGCGATTAATTTACCTCCCACTGCGAATACTTATATACAGCATTATGCCCTCACTTCAGGTAAGATTTTTTTTCAAAACTTCTCCTTTGTTTTCGTAGTTTTCATTATTCTCAGTCAGCTCTATTTTATTTTTAACCTATACTACATAGATATCAGTTTTTACGTGTAAAATATTAGCCGCCTCTGATGACTACATTTTGTCGTCTGCCACAAGGTTACGCGTGGTTCCATACATAGCAGCCGCCGCGTGGTATGCGTGCATACCACGCGGCGGCGGCCGCTATGTATCAATCGCATGTAACAGTGCTATCACCTATGCAAATTCTGGTGGAATCAGCAAACTTTGTTTTTTCTTTTTCTCCGAGTCAGTAAGACTCGGCTTTCCCCCACGGGGCATGACCGATCACCGTACGCGAGTGGTACTGTGGCGTACAGCAGCGTCAGTGTAGACTCGTACTCCATAGCTTAGTTGACAATGGCCCCAGTGCCGAACGTTCGATGTTCGGAAGCTGAATTTAGATGGGCCACTGGAATTCAAACTTTTACTTTTTAATCGATATCTCGTGATCCGCGCGCAGTCGCCACGTCAAATATCGACCGTTGGCATTAAAAAAATGTGTTTTAAAAATGTTACCAATTGGAAGTGCCACTTTAATGTCTTTTGTGTGGATGACTCAAATGGCTCAAAATACATCAAATTTGGCACAATATTTCTTGTCAACCAATTAGGAAAGTTAACTAATTATATGCAAATTAGCAATGAATTGACATTATACTGCTGAATGCTTGCACACCAAGACAGTAGTGATAGATCAACATCTGCACCATATTTCATTAAATTTGACGCACAAATCTGGACGTAACACACTTATTATGGAAATTCATTAAACATGCAAATTAACAATTAATTGAAGGAATACTGACATATGTCTCAGTGTGCTATTGGAGCTCTTTATGAACGTCACCTCAATAAAGTTCTATCAAATTTGGTGCTGCCTCTGTAGAAACAGAACTCTTTAAAAACTCATTAATCATGAAAGTTAGCTCTAATTATGTATGCAACGCTCAAAAATGGACGTGCATATGTATGTCATAGTGTACGTATAGTATATCATGGTCGGCGATGACTAATAACCTCTGTGCTCAGGCACCGAGGAATGTGGGTTGACATCTGCACAACACCGACCCACTTGCCTTCAGGTAGTAAGGAACTTTAAAGGTATACTGTCACCTGTTCCAATTTTGCCACAGATACCATGGAAAGAAAAACCTACTAACCAATCACAGACTTTAAGCGGGTGGCCGCTTTTTATAAACTGCCCCCACACATGGGCATTTCGAATACCCAGGAGCGCTCCTTTGACCATATATGGACTGTATACCTTTAAACAATTCCCTTTCGAAATCAAGAACAAAAAACCGAAGGCTAGGTTAGCAAATTTGGTATTAGTGACAGAAATTACAAAACATTTAGTGACCTATGAAATTCAAAATGGCTGTTAAGTCTATGGAGTGGAATAAAATGTTCGATTTTCACAAAGATAGGAAGGTTGAAAATTGTGTTATTTCAAACGCTTTAAAATAAGACCCCAAAAATGGTTGACCAAAATAATTTTATAAAAGTTTTAGAGTCCGATTATCTGTGGCCTTTCGCATTCTGCCTTAATTTTGGCGGGGTTGGGGGTGGAGCACATGGGTAGTTTTGTCGTTTCTTCTTTTTTTCATATTCTAAGATGTTCATATGAGGTGTTGTTGTATTATGTGTGTGTCTTCGCTTCACCATATCTCGCCAATCCAATCCGATCCAATCAAGATTACGTTCTGATCTAGCGCTGATGTCAACGTTGTTAATTGCCCAGAAAACGGCTTTTATTGATGTTGTTGTTCCAATCATAATCATGTCGAGCATATTGGGCTCCCCTAATGGAAAGTACAGGGCGGCTATTAAGGAGCCTTCAGTAATTACAGGGGGTGGACTGGGGAATTCCGTGCACCCCTGTACTGTAAAGTGTGACCCTCCCCATCGCCTTGTCTAATATACGGTCCTCCCCCATGTCCCGGACCGACATTCTAAAACATGACCCTCCCCACCCCCCAAAAAAACACTACAGTATTTTCCCCACAAACAACTGTGCGAGCAAATTTACATAACAAGTGGCTGTTATGTAAGTTACTATGAGAAATTACAGGGGTGAAAGCTGGCCTTTTGGGAGGGAGAGACGCAAATTACCACGCAAGAATTTTGAAGGGTCATACATTTGCGGGAGGGTCACCATATTTTGCGCAACTAAAAGAAGGCAAGATGTGACTGATATACTGCTTCACCCAAAAATATCAAATCATAATACATGGGACATCAGGTATCCTACAACATCAGGCAAAAAAATTGACAATTTTTCCTTGCAAAACAAGCTATATCTGTACGTTTATATGTGTTTGATAATATTATATATTATTGCCTGAATACATGGGTTTAGGTGCCCGAGAGCAGGTGACAATTTGCCCGACGCCAGGAGGGCAAATTGTCTCCTGCTGCGAGGGCACATAAACCCATGTATTAAGGCAATAATATTTTTATTACATGCCTCTTCACCGTTAATGCTATATGACATTTAGTTACATCCAGGGCATTTTCAAACAATTTTACCATTATCGACCAGCATCAAACAGATTTTAACGAAAGTCAAAATAGCAGTGCGCGAATGGATATTTTACATCTAGCGTTAAGCGTCTACCTTAACGTCGAAAACGTCGAAAGGCTTCACTGGACCGGGTAACCATGGAAACCGGTCAGTACATCGTTCACCGGCCCGCTAACATCCCGGATGTTCCTATTCAAATCAATGCACTGATTTGCACTCACATCGAGGCATGTAATAAATATGAATATACTTTGCTTGAAGTGGGAAGTAAAATGTGCATATGTGTACAAGAAATTGGATTTTGGAAATTGGATATTACCGAAGGCCCCCTTAGGTGCATTGGCGAACACTGCCTCACTCCTTTATTTATTAAAGGCATGCAAGCTATGCCAGGCCCACCTTTAAAAGTATGATCTTACCGTTTTATATAACAGTTCATCTCAAAGTAAACGATATCGACCCGCAGAGTCATATGTAGCTATAACACTATTGATCAAAGTCCATTCAATGTATTTTTCTCTGAGGATGCGATTGTTGAAATGTTTCAATGACCTGAATCAAGCTTTGGCAAATTTCAATTTTCGCAAGGAGTCGTCCTTATCTTTGTATACAATACTTTTGTAAAATTAAAGTATGAACAAAAAAACGACTTGTACGATGACCCAGAGAAAATTTAAAATTCAAAATGCAAAATTCAAAATTCAATACCTGAAAACGAGGCTTGACAGGCGCCATCTTGGTCGGACATTTATGATAGTTATTTTTTCATAACTATTTTGAGTTTTACTAAAAAAATTGCTTTCTCATTTCATAGTTTCGACCTCAAGAATTTGTTTGTGATCTTGGCCAAGAAACGTATTAATCTGGCGACCACATAATCACAGCGGCATCGTTTATTTTGTGACGATATGATAACAAACGCACGGGTTTTTTGTTGCCTAAAATTCATGGGTAAAATACTTCCTTGTAATCAATATTACAATCTTCTTGGAATACAAGTGATAGGGATATGACAAGCCATCGTAGCCCTAACAGAAAAATAGTGGTATTATTCCAGTGGACCATTTTGAACTGACATGTAAACCTAATATTCAGGGATCTAAGGTTTCATAGAGCTTGTTATTAAACTAGTAATATTATAACAAGTAGTTTATACTGCCTATATTCTTACGTTTTTTATGAAAGCTAACACATTCAATTTGCATCTCTTTTCAAGAAAATATTAAATTGTTCATCCCGATATCTTTTTATTGGTTTATAACATGTAACGAAGAGGGTGTTACATGCCATGCCTAGTTGAATACCTTATTTCTTGTGCTTTGAAGTCACAGTATAGACCACCAAATTAAAAAATAGACTATGCTTATACCCTATGAGTCTGACAGCACGAAATATATAAACATATTTGTGCAATACAGTTACTTAAAGCCTCAGTATGTTTAATTTAGGCACAGACAAATAGAAAGACAAACTAGCAACGCGGCTCGCCTTTTGTTTTATGGATGTTTCGAGAACCTATGGCCTTTTCATATTAAAAGGAGCTTCACAGGTGTTAGCCTTTTTGGAGACTTCGTTGTGGTTGATGATTGCACGACATTATGCGAAAAGTAAGACGAGATGGCAACGTGCTGCCTGTCGCGTAGCAACCATACTTATGTTGTGTGCTCTCAGGGCAGAAACACTGCTTCACGCAAATCAAAACATAACACTCCAGCAGTTTCATAAACACTTCTTCCAATGACGAACTTGTAAAAGACGATATGACTGACTGTAAACCATTGAGTAAAATCTTACAGTATTGATAAAATACTTTCAGATTTGGTTCAAACACACTCATTATATGTTCATAAAAATGTAAGAGGAATGTTAAAATGGTAAAACTAACCTCCCCGAAGCTCAAATCTTTCCCGTTTTCGCCAGCGCGCCAATGCCATTTAGCACCACACGAGAACAACACGAATTTTGCCTAACATACTTTTACTTTTAAAAATCCGGAAACTGCCAAAAGGTATATGGTCGGCACTTTCCGGAAAAGAGAGTCGAGAGCAACCTTAGGCGAGGCGTACATGGAGGGGTTACGTAACAGCTTAACACCTTGAACAATACCCGTTGCTAGTCTGTCTTTCTATTTGGCTGTGGTTTAGGCTATATTTTGCCGCATTTCATTCCTTGAAGAAACTGCAGTGTTTTTGTTCTATTTACTGAAGCATCATGAAAGTCAAGAAATTGGCTTCTCAACATAGCTGTTATGTGTACAATCAGCAATATTATTGTTTAATATAATTTCTAGTCCTCACGTCACTTAAATTTTATTTTTCCACAATAACAATGGCCATTTGTCGTAAACAGGCTATGTTGAGATTCTTAATGTTGAGAATGTCTTCATACTATAGAAAATAGAATGGGAATGTTAAGTTGATACACAGAACTAAAGTACTGAAAACAGTCGAAGTTACTGGGCCTTTAATTCAATAGTATTACCTATAAGCCTAAGGTATGTACATTAAGTATGTGAAAACTCATTTTCATGTATTAAATTTTCAGAATTCGAATTTCAAAATTCAGAAATTAAAATACAATATTCCAAAATTCAAAATTCATTTTTTTTTAAATTCGACTCTGCATTGTTTAGAAGGCTTACCGTTGTATTGCAGTAACGGACGGTGGCTGGGGAGACTGGGCTGCCTGGTCGGAGTGTACAGCGTCCTGTAACGCTGGATACAGGACACGAACACGTCGATGTGACAATCCAGTCCCGGGGGACGGAGGAGAGACGTGTCCAGGGAGTTCCATTGATTATGACAAATGCCATATGCATATTTGTCCAGGTTTGTAGTTAAAGTTTTCTATTCAGCTTTCATTCTACATCTAATGTATTACGTATGTATGTATGTATGTATGTATGTATGTATGTATGTATGTATGTATGTATGTATGTATGTATGTATGTATGTATGTATGTATGTATGTATGTATATATGTATGTATGTATGTGTGTGTGTGTGTGTGTGTGTGTGTGTGTGTATGTATGTATGTATGTATGTATGTATGTATGTATGTATGTATGTATGTATTTTATGTTTGTATATATATATATATATATATATATATATATATATATCTGTGTGTGAATGTATGCATGCATTCATAGATCATAGATAGATAGATAGATAGATAGATAGATAGATAGATAGATAGAAAGATAGATAGATAGATAGATAGATAGATAGAAAGATAGATAGATAGATAGATAGATAGATAGATAGATAGATAGATAGATAGATAGATAGATAATAGATAGATAATAGATAGATAGTTCGATAGATAAAAACACTGCCACTCCATCTCACTTTCTCCTCGATGAAACAAGAACAACAGCCTGAATCCAAATAATGGGATAATAAATGATTAAAGATAAAAATATCAATAATTTCAAATGCTTCACTCACTGGACCCCCAGAAGTGTGCTCATGTAAATCTATTACCTTCACGTTATCATTATTGTTCACTTTTTCATTTCGAAGAAAAGTATTTGTGATCCCCTTCTCTTATGCAGTCTGGTCGATGTGGAGCTGGTTGCCATGTGAGCCTGTTGCAGGATCAAGTGTCCTCGGTGTTCGCACGAGAACTCGAACGTGTCTGTATGATGGCACTCCAAACATTGATGAGGGATGCATCGGTAATTCGACGGAAACCGAACAGTGTCACGTCCGCGCCGTCAGTAAGTTTCACTATTTAGTTCGTCAGAGTCTAGCATCAGCCATAAATTTGATTCACGAGGTGCATCGTTTATCATTGATTTTGTTATTGAGCTTTCAAACATTAGCCATATATTCATTCCGTGTCGCGATTCGCCAGAATACGTCACGTGATACGTCTGGTCCCCATCGGATCGTCAAAAGTGACGTCGGCGGGTATTTTTTGAAAAGCTATTTCCCTAGGGAAATAGTTTTGACCAAGTTGACCAAGTTTGGAAAAGTGCCCGGTCGCGTGACCGTTGAAAAGCTATTTCCTAGGGAAATAGTTTTGACCAAGTTTGGAAAGTGTCGTCTGCAGCTTTGCAACAATGGCGGGTGACTAGAACGTGATGTGCGTCCGGGATAGGTGACGACACATTCTCTAAAACAGATTTTCCAACATTTTCCAACATTCCAACAGCGTAAGAACTTGAACAGCTTGTCGACAAAAAAAAGATATACTTGGAAAGAAAGTGGTACCACGTACAACTGAAACCACTGTGGAAATATCGCCCAGTAAGCTTGTCATAATGAATTGTTGCGGTGCAAAATATCAAAACACGTTAAAAACTATAACAATAGAACATGAACATGTGGTGTGTTATAAAACACCTATAGCCTGGTGTCACCAGAAACACATCGCTATACCCCTTGGCCTCGGGAAATAGCGATGTGTTTCTTGTAACACACGGCCCCTCAGGGTAATAGACGGGCGCTATGACAAGGTAATAGGTGTTTACTATGGCACTCTCTGAGAAATTTGCCCACTTACTGCACAGAGTAAATTTTAAACCAAAAAAATGAGGCTTGCACTAAAATATGGCCGCCAATGAAAATATTAGCAAACATTTCGGTATCATGGCCATTGATTGAGCTGCGTATTTTGAGAAGCCATTAGTTCACTTTCATGAAATCAAATCTGGCTGTCAGATCACATGACTAGTCGAAGTGTCAAGAATCTTATCCACGAGTCTTCCTGTGACGTTATGAGAACTTTAAGTCCAGCATAACGGCGAAAACTGAATTCGAGTAAAAACTAGGAACCAACTTTGGACGCTAATTACAATGGGTTTCAATTCGGTGCCACAACTCTACATATGAGACAGACACATTGTATGTACGAAATGAACAATTAGCTTGGGTATCACCACACATTTTTCAATGTCATCGACTCATTGATGAGTTACAGTAAACCAGCATGGGGCAAATCTCTGTTTGGCGCAGGTTCAGATGTAGTTAGGGGAGGACCACAGGGAAAAAGACCGTAGCACGATTTCGTGAAAGACCGACAAATCACTTCATCTGATTTGGTAGGATTTGGAATGGCTATATGTGTTGGGCAATGTCTGTGATGAGATGTTTATAAAACTTGTCTTAAGTCAATACCTCTCTGATCCGTTCGTTTATATCAGGCTCGGTTCGTCTGTCTGGATCGACAGGCTTCGGCTCTGGTCGGGTCGAAGTGTATCGCGTGAATAGACAAAGCTGGGGAACTATATGCAACGACCAATGGGATATCAATGACGCTTCAGTTGTTTGCAAAGAGATGGGGTTTAACGGTGCAGAGTCCGGTAAGTAGGAGGATGTACCGAGTTCAGACATACATTGTAATCAATAGTCTTGTCACCGTGTTCGGAAATGAAGACCTGAAGAACAATAAGGAACATGCTCTTGAACTTATGAGCATTTCCTATCTATATCTTGTTTCTGTGGGATCTCAAGGGGATAACCATAGGTATTGTTATTCCTCTTTGAAGTTGTTAATTGCAGTTTTAATTGAAAGGTGTTATTGTTTGCTTTGATAAAGCATCATTGTTAGAAGACACGGTATCATCATTTAGCTCCATGGTATCATCAGCTCTCTTTAAATCATGGCAGACGATGTTAATTTAAAAACGAAGATACGCCAAATTAAGGACTGACATACAAAGCAACTCTTCCCATAGCCTAATGAAGGCCAAATCATGATCAAAAAGACTCTCGGCTGTGTGAATAACCGAAATGATCCGTTTGTTATGCTACAAATGAAACACAATATGTTTGCATGACGACGTGAGTAAAGCAATATTTCCATTCGAAGGTCGTTGATCCCTCACCATTATAATGTGACAAAAGGAAAACCCACGTACTTAATTTTATAACCAGCTTTCTCTTAGAGATAGATCACGCTTTGGCAACAGATATTCTGACTCTCAAACTTTTACAATTCTTTTCTGATCTACCACTTGTTAGGATAGGGATCATTTTGAAGCTCTGGGGGAAAGAACAACTTTCACGTGCTTAGTTTTTCGAAAATCTATTTTTTCCTCCATAGAGTTAACAAAAGGGATGGCTGCCATTTTGAATTTCAATTATAGGTAAATCTTGGGCAATATGTTTCTCTAGTATTAAAATTTTCACCCCCGATATTGACCCCCGATTTTTATTCTAGTTTTTGAAAGAGAATGGTTGAAAAATTCCTTAAGGAAAGTTTGAGCAACAACTTAAGTTTTCACATTCGAGGAATATAATACCTTAATACCGACAGTCACATGATTATGGTTAATTCATACTCGTATGATCGTTTCCATTTATTTCATTATATCAATTTCGTCTTCCTACTTATATGCATATCCATTTACCAATCAAACCAACTTACATATATAAACAACTTACGTACATATAAGTTGGTAAGTCCATAAATGACTGAAGTAAAAATTTGGAAGTAAGTAAACTAGTCAGTAGGTGGTATGAATATGCAAATAAGCAAGAAAATGGGTAAGTTAATCAATCGGTCATAAGTTAAGTAAGTAATAATAATTAAGTCAGTAAGCAAATAACAGAGTTAGTGAGTGAGTCAGTCAATTAGTCAGTCGGTCAGTCAGTCGAGAAGTAAGTAAGTAAGTAAGTAGGAAAGGAAGAAAGTCGGTAAGCAAGCAAGCAAGCAGCAGGTAGGTCGGGTTAGTAAATCAGAGAGTGAGGGCATAACAAGTAGTTATGCAAATTAGTGTCTGGGGGAGGTAGGACGTGATTAACTGGATGATACTGTGAGAGAGTAAATAACTATCTAACCTTCAAGTTTCCACTCGGGAGTAATAAGTACCATTTATTTACTTAAATATTTGCCTTGTTTTTTACAGCGGAAGCTGTGTTCGAAAGAACAAACTCACTGCCCATCGTGATTAGTAAAGTTGGATGTAATGGAAACGAACAGGCGATTTCGTATTGTAACTATATCGACAGGGTGTTTGCCCCAGACTGTACACATGATCAAGATTCTGGTGTGACTTGCTACGCTGGTGAGTGACACCCCCGATCTAGTTTTAGAATCCACTGTTGGTAGGGCGGCGCCCTGTACGTAATTCGTTGTCTACTGTTGCGTTTTTATTAATTACGTTGGTTCTGGCATTCGCAAATACAACGTAAAAATATTTAGTGACACAATTTCTGTAAATTGTTGGACACAATGATAGCAAAAAGGAGATATTTTATCGAATAATCCAAAAGGTCTGCTTGATAGCCATTCGAAGACCGCATAAATTCAGGACGAATCAACCAAAATTAAACGGCGTCACCTCTTGATAACACCATAAGTCAATGACGGGGTGTTCAATTATGGAAACGATGAAACACAGAACTGTACATACTACATTTTTCGCCTGACTTGCAGCTTGTTTGCAATTTTATATCTGATTGGTCGATTGTCACTATTCACAGCATTTTGTATAATTCAATTATAACGGTAAGATTCTGCCGACCAATCAGACAACAGCTTCCAAATCGCTGGAAGTCGGCCCCATCTTTTTAGTATTGCATTTATGCCAATGAACGTCAAGATTTACACGTATTTTGATCCACTTTTAAGATGGAGGATGGGGAAGCTGGTCGCAATGGAGCAATTGCTCTGAGCCATGTGCCTGGGCCACGCGCACGCGCACCCGAGAGTGTGATTCACCTGCACCGCTGAACGGAGGAAACTACTGCACCGGTAACGGGGTAGACCAGAAAGCTTGTCGACGATGGGCAACAGGGTGCAGTAAGTATGCAACCACATGAAAAAGTATTGCAAATTATGTCATGACACTGACAATGGCATCACACACTATATAACGCCTTCGTTGGTGTTTTTTTTTGTAAAACTTCGCTTTGAGATAAGTGCAAGGCCCAAAAACTAAAAGCAAATAGCACAGTTTTGACAATAATCATAAATGACGTTTCGGAGTGCCATGCGTAAAGTCTCTTCGCTTACCTGTTTTGTGCATATGAACATACTAAAGAATACCCCTGGCTGTAGGTACCTTTAAAACTGTAAAGCGCACCAGTGCTGGTGTGAAAGAGATAAAATTAAGCACCGGGAAGCGGCGGATAAAATGCACTTGGTGTCAGAAGGTTAACCACATGTGAATTGAATGTGCAAACGTGTTTACAAAGGGTCATTACAGTTGTGCGCTTCATAAAACAATCAGATATGTGTTATATTATAATACGTAGCAGGTTTCATCAACTTTCGCACAGTATTCTCAGAGTTAAATCACTAATTATAAAACATAATTTAATACGCAAATGAGCTGTTTATCAACTTGACACTGCTCAATGCTTCATGAGACAATTAGATATCTCTCACGTCAACACATGTAGCACGTTTCATCAAATTCACGGTAGTACTGTAATGTTGGAGTAATGTCATTAATGCAAATAAACCCTCAGTTGACTTTACACTGCCCGATGTTTCATACCACAATTAGATATTTATCAGATCAATATTTGAAGCAGGTTTCACAAATTTTGGTGCCGTAATTTTAGAGTTATATACCTAATTACAAAGTTCATTAAAAATGTAAATGAACCCTTAATTAACTTCACACTATTAGCTGCTTTACAACGCAGTCAGATACCTGTCGGATCAGTATCTGTAGCAGATTTCACCAAATTTGGTGCATTTATTTTAGAGTTATATGACCAATTACAAAACTTTGTAAAATACGCAAATTAGCTATTTATAAACTTGATACTGCCCAATACTTCTCAGGACAATGAGATACTTATTAGATCAATATCTGTGGCAGGTTTCACCAAACTGAGTGCTGTAATTTCAGAGTCAAACACTTAATTACAAAGTTCATTAAATATGCAAATGAACCTTAATTTACTTCACACTACTAAATGTTTTTCACCACAGTTAAATATCTGTCGGATTAATATCTGCAGCAGATTTCATCAAATTTAGTGCAGTTATTTCGGAGTTATATGACTAATTACAATACTTCATAAAATATGCAAATTAGTTATTTATTAACTTGACTCTGCCAATGCTGCTAAGTACAATTAGATATATCAGATCAATATTTGTTGTATGCATTATCAAATTTGTGGTGGAATTTCGGAGTTACATCACTTACAACAGAAGTTCATTAAATATGCAAACGAGCAGAAAGTTTACATGACACTCACAGTATCATCATAATGTTCTGAGATTGTCATCTGTCAAAAGTTTCGTGAAATTTTGTGCAGTATTTCTTGATATATGTCGACACTGTCATTACCGTCTCAAGAGGAAACCATTATTTGAAAAAAAAGAAGATATTTCATAAATCATTAATATGCAAGCCACACTGACCAAAGTCAAATCAGATCTTACCATTAGCATTTGCAACCTGTCTACCAAATCTGACTTGAATCCGTTCTGGCGTTTTTGAGTTATCGTGTAAACAGACAGACACTCACACACACACGGACAGACAGACAGACATCGCTACGACAATATCTCATGTGTGTGTGAACACGTGAGCTAAAAAGGCACACGCTTCGAGTTCGATCATTCGTCGGTGAACGAAGAGTCGCGGACCGGAAACGTCTCGTCTGTCTTTTTAATCACCTGACATGCAGTGTTTTTTTTTATATGTCATTTTCCGTCATTACGTAATTTCATGTCTTAGCTGTAGATTGTTCCGTGAAAATATCACTCATATTAAACATACATGTTAAAATACTGGTACACATCAGTACATTGTAAACCATAGGAGAATGGCAATAACGGAATAGCATGTATGATAAATAGGACTATTAACACACATATCCACACATATAGAAATATATGTACAGATGTACATGCATTTGCACATTGTAGTTTTTATTATTTTTAGTAAATTTTTATTATATGTGTAATAACTTTACACACACACAGATACACACACATATTATATATATATATATATATATATATATATATATATATATGTTTTAATTTGATTATACTATGTATATATATAAGTATGAATGTATATATGTATTAAATAAAAAGACATACATACACACATACGTACGTACATACACAAAATAAATAACTAAATGTATATCTATCTTTTTATCTATCTATCTATCTATCTATCTGTCTATCTATCTATCTATCTATCTATCTATATATATATATATATATATATATATATATATATATATATATATATATATATATATATATATATATATATATATATATATATATATATATATATATATATATATGTAAAATGTCATTTTGTTTTTATTCAGACTGCACAAGCCTTGGTCTCATAGACGACGGTACAGTAACAGGTGATAGGAGGCATAAACGCATTCGTAATTTCCAATGCAACTCATTCCATCCAGTAAGGGGTGAAATTTTTAGATTCTTCTCCTTGGTTGGAGAAGCATCAAGCCAATGTTTTGACAGTCAATGGACGCACCCTGAACCATTATGTAAAGGTACGTAGACATAGTTTGGCAGTAGATTGCTCTGTCTGTTTATCTATTAATGTGCTTTCTGGAACATTGTTCCTCGATATTTTGGTCTCACCTTCCATCTCAACTCAAGGGCTACATGTAAAAGTAGCGAAGAAGTCTTTAGAACAAACCGATACTTTGTGGACTGTGAGAAAATGAGTCCATTGGCAGACTAAGCTTGCCTTAGTCTAGAATTTTGATCGAAAAAAAAAACACACCATTTGCCAGTGGTTTAGACATGTAGCATCATGTCGTACCTTTTCAGAAGAAAAATCACCACTTCCCCGAAATGCATCTCATGGTCTGTTTCCCCCGTTTGCTGTAAATCTTTTAGTATTTTGTTCAAAATTCTTCTGATTTAATATTGTGCTCAATTACGTTTCACACCCTGGTGCATTAAACTGTAAGGCAGAATACGCCTCAGAGACACAGTTGCGTTGTTTGGTCTTCCACTTGTCTAGAATGATATTTAAAGGTATACTGTCACCTGTTCCAATTTTGCCACAGTTACCATGGAAAGAGAAAATCTAACCAATCACAGATTTTAAGCGGGGGGCCGCTCTTTAAAAACAGCGCCCTCGCATGGGCATTTTGAATACCAAGGAACGTCCCTTTGACTATATATGGGCATGTTTAGATTACAGGTGACTGTATACCTTTAAGCTGACAGAGTAAAATTAAGTTTTTATAGGTTGAATTTTGTAGGAATGGTTTTAAGTTTCCTTACCGAATGTTTTGAGCAAAACTTTTAGCCTTTCAATTTGAGGCGCATACTAAGAAAGCGATCTTTTAAGTATCAACGTAATATGTTTTTCCCCGTAGAGTCATGCGATCTACCGAAGGATGGGAAAACAGAGAACTGTCGCATAGTTGGACATGACCGACTGCGCATACCGAAACTGCACAAGTTCTGTGTAATCCGTTTCACCAGTATCACAAACCGCAAGATGGCGTCCTAACATGCAACGATGGCGATTGGGAGCCTACATCCAATCCCGAGTGTGAGGGTAGGTTGTCTTTAATCATGCCTGGTTTGGCATTCTCGATGATAGTTGTTCAGCTTGTCTGGGTATGATAACTGTTTCAATGGAAGCTCCATGTCTTGAGTAGGAAGTGATAATGTTCTGCGTGGAAAATATGGCCAAAAAGTATTGAAAACCAACTTCACAAATAACCCAAGCTTTATCGACACTTTTACGTTTATTTTGTCTGGTAGGGAGTAGACTTATCAAGTAGCAAGTTATAGGCATGCCATTGTGGCTTAGATAACTCCCCAGCCACTGATAATGAAGAAGTTTAAGAAAGTCCACTGTTGTAAGGGATTACGAATGAAGTTGTAGGTCATACACTATGATTGTCTCATTTCAACTGATACAATTGACTGCTAATTTTCATAAGAAAATGATACTTTCTTGGGTAGCTGACAATGTGACTGTCATGTGATCATCACGTAATAGTCACGTGATTATTTATTCCCAGAAAGTCCGCTTTTACTTCTAATGTAAAAACCTATTCAAAATGGTTGATTATACTGTAGGGTATGTAATTTTTTTTCAAGCAATTAATTTGAGTTTCAAGCCAAAATCATAAAAACGCCAACTTCTTGTGAAAAGCCCTTTCATCGTATGTACTTGATTGACAATAAAGTCTATGCCAACGAATTATGGCACTGAGAGACGGAAAAGTAACCTAAATATAAGCTCTGGGTGGAAATATATTTTTTTTTAAGTATGAAATGATAGTTTTTAAACGTTAATGCAACTATAATGATCGTGGATTCAGGAATGACGTAGTAGAACTTATTCCAGCAAGGTACCTTACATCATCTTGGTCCATAGATAGAGGTGACAGAGACTTAATTTTGTATTAACAGGGCTCCCATTTGTTGAGTTAGTGATTAAACCTTAATGAAACAATGAAATGAGAGCAACACAGAGTTCGACGAAAATGTCTGTCTTTGTGACCATGCGTTAACAATAAGGGTTACTACTGTTTCTGGCCACCTTCTCGCAATCTTATTTCCCAGGGCACCTTTAAACGTCTATACCTCTAAACTCGGTGTACGTTTATGATTATATAATCTCATTTTTTTGTCAGCTATTTCATCCTGCGAAGACGTCGCCAACACCCTGGGTCAGCAATACGCCTGCGTTGGAAAGTCGAAAGCTCGTCACGGGGAGGCTGTGGGTATATGCAACGCTAACGGAGGACATTTGGCCACCCTTGGAAGCTTAGATGAGCTGAGAAAGCTGATGGACCCCGTGCTGTCTGACGACGATGACTTTCCATATTGGATCGGCATGATATATGACGAAGTGAGTCAAAAATGAAAATTTTCCTCTTCTCGATCCATCGACATTAATTTTATACATGCTCCTATAAGCCCTTATTCTTCATTATGTGCATAACTGATACTTAATCTGTCTTATTCACTATTGAATTAAGTCATTTTAAAACATTTAATGATGATCTTTGCATAATGGCGCGGTAAGAACAAGTGGCACGATGCAACTTGGAAGCATAAAATCAGATGTAATGATCGTGTATGAGATAAAGTCACTGCAGATATAGCTGTGAGGTTTGACTCTCGAAGTTCGCTCTAAGTAATGAAAGGGGAACTATGAATTTCATGTCTTGGGCCAGCCAATTGTATCGTACCTGTTCGTGTAACTGACCCTGGACTGTAAGTCGCACGATTCTCACTCAAGAGAGGAATTCGAAAGCCACTTCCACATCCGGGCTTCTACATAACCCTGAGAATATTTCCCGTAATTTTGCCACAAAATATATAATTAGGTCATGGATTAGTTGGTCCCAGCATGCATCGCCCTTGTCCGTATCTCGCCATCCAGATATTTGCTCGGAGATAATTAATGATTGGGATTTACTCAGACTGTGCGGGTGGAGATGAGGGCCAACAACTGCAGTCTAATCGAGACTATTGATGAAATTTCCAGATCACCGATCATGACGAATGGCCGATTCGCCATTTCGCCGCCCACTGATACGGGAAATTAACTTTTTCATCAGCCCGCCAAGAAACTGTTAACAAACACCTTTTCAATAAATAACTAAGCTGGTTGCCTCCACTGACTTGTCAATCTTGCAAAAACAAACACCCTGACAAGAAAATTATCATATATGCATAGCATTTGAAAAGAAAACATTTTTTGCTTTCAGGAGCATCTTTTTGCATCTTAGGCAAGTCGAAAATCGTCATAGTTTTAAGTCGTTGTAAATAGAATCCGAAGTAAACAGAAATAAATAGTAAATCGATGCACTATTTTTAAAAAAGCAAATTCTAAGGCCTAGGGTTGGTTTGGTTTGGGAGAATAGCACATATCTTTTCTCCTAATTAATGTATTTACGCACTTTGACTCTGAGAAAAACTCAAACGTTCGCTCCAAGAATAAAATTCAGACGTCAATGTGCAAATTTTATTACTAGATGAACAAATTATCAAATATGTACTACGTGACCGACTTTAGAAATTCAAAGTACAGGTGGCCGCCAACCCTGTGTTAACTATATCGGGAAAATTGAACTTTCGATTTTTACCTAGACTTGCTCCAAGTATGTGGAAATATTAGTATCAGAACTTATAATAAATTGAAGGACTAAACATCAGCATACTGTCTCGCTAATGGTAGGCTGTCCGTAGATCGTGGGGTTAACGCTTTGGCCCACGTTTGCCTTTGGCCAGCCAGTAACTCAGCTGCCTAGAAAAGTCTGGCGACCAGGGGCCAGTCTCATTTTCACCGAAATGTTCGTCAAAACTTCAAATTACTCGACGAGCCTAAAATTACCCCCAGAAGTAGTAGATTTAAAATGTAAGTTCAATTTTTTAGAGTCCGAATATCTGTCTCTAAGTCGCATTCTAAAGTTAACTCTTTGAGCGCCAAAATCAATTTTTGTTGCTTTAAAAAATATACCCCTGTCAATTTTTTTTCAAATTGTTGCGTAAATTTTGATAAAAAACTGTTGCCGATGAAATGTGATATCCATTTGGTTCATAATTATCAAAATAATTACAGAAAATTCATAAAAATTGGTAAAATGTTGCACTAAAATTTTGTTGGGAAAAATTACAGCACTCAAAGTGTTTAATCGCAAAAGAAACACATTCGTAATTCTGATTCATATCAAACTGTGTAAATAGTCAGATGTTTTTTTATCCCTCAGGACGATTCGGATCATCCTTGGATAAATGGAGCCGATGGTGGCTTCCGTCCGTGGGAATCTGGACAGCCCCGTGGAAGCGGTTGTGTGCAGTTAGAAGATAATGGAGAAATTTCCGTGGAAAGCTGCAGCGAAAAAAAGAAATATGTTTGCCAAGCAACGAGCGCCTAGGATTCTACATTGCCCATTTACTGATGTTTTACAAAACAGGCAGTAAATATCGAAGTCATTCGAAACTTAATTTTAAACAATTTAAATTATTTTGTGCACAGATATCATATCTTTAGAATAATCTTGTTCAGCAGTGTGACTGTAAGAGGTATTATATACACAAGTCGCATCACTAAACGTATTATAATCTTCATGAAAATTAACGAATTGATTTCATTTTCGATTTAGCGTCAACACAGAAACTGGCTCTAGATCTAATTTAAAGAATAGTTTCAGTTGAGATTGACGGATTCACTCGATAATTTTCACCTGTAAAGTGCGGTTTGTTTGAAGTTCGTATACATTTGATACCGGGAGATGGTTTTTCTATTAGGTATTATATTGTCCTAGAGCGTACGTTGGACAAATATGTAATTAATGTCAATATTTACTTTTTATGTGAGATACATTAGGTTGATAGCCTGAAATCATCTGTTTCTGTGTAACATCAATCAAGTAAATTTCATGAGACTTTCATCTACTTAACGCATTGGGAATGATATAAATAATTTACAACGTAGGTAAAGAGAGATAATTAATTTTTTTCTTGTAGCCGTGCCAATAAGAAAAAGTGTTTGATACGTGAGGTATGTTTTAAAGGTATACTGTCACCTGTTCCAATTTTGCCACAGTTACCATGAACAGAGAAATCTAACCAATCACAGATTTTACGCGGGTGGCCGCTTTTTTAAAACAGCGCCCTCACATGGACATTTTGAATACATATAACGCCCCTGTGACTACAAATGGGCATATTCAGATTACAGGTGAGTGTTTACCTTTAACACAGCAAGTATTGATATTAATGAATTTACACGCAAGCTACATTCAAATAATTTTCATTTTCAAGTGCATCCTCACTTTGATGGTATAGTTGATGGTATAGACGAATGAGCTTGCATGTAATTTAAAATGTCTATACGGTCAAATACTGTAAACAGTTATTTTTTCATCCGAAATGTACATACCTTTCAAACTGTTTTCTCTTCCAATGTCGGAAACACGAGATATCACATTTAGTTATCATACGATAAGCAACGCACAGAATAAAATTCTTGACTTTGCAACTTCGTGTTAAAGACTAACTTGACGCAGAAGGTTAGTCTACACTATTGGGTTTTGTATGTAATTTTCTTCTCAGAACTATTCCATATTAATATTTACATTGAATTGCTGTCTGTCTCTGTTTCTCATTCTGTCTCCCTGTTTCTCAGCGTGTCATGTATATTGTCCCCACACACACACACACACACACACACACACCACACACACACATATATATATATATATATATATATATATATATATATATGTGTGTGTGTGTGTGTGTGTGTGTGTGTGTGTGTGTGTGTGTGTGTATGTAATTATGTGTGTATTTGTAAGCATTTGCGAACACTTGTACATGTATGTATATATCCATATATACGAGAGACTTCTATTATCTGTGTGTGTGTGTGTGTGTGTGTGTGTGTGTGTGCCCTTCGTAGTAATGATGTCCTCGTGGGAATTACAGTACTCGATGCCAAGAGAGGTACCTGAAAAAAACATTAATTTTGATCTGACTTTCTCCTTGGGTGAAAATTTCTCTACTGAGTACTATTGTTCCCTATTAACTACGTTTGATGAGAAGACTGTATAGGTTAAACACAATATTTAATCACAAATAGCATCTCAGTAGACTTTGAAAATCAACATCAGAGCCAGTGAACTTCAAGCTTGTCGTAGGATAGAATAAGTATAAAGTAATGGATGTGCAAGTAGTTTTCATGGCATAAACTACAGAGATAGGCTAAACGTAATGAAAAGATGAACTCCAATATCATATCACAACAAAACATACAAATGATACATGTCTGATTTTCGCCAGAAAAAAATGTAATTTTACTGTTTTCTTTGCTTAAGTCTGCTTATTCCTTTTACAGTGACAACCTTTAGGTTTACTGTTACTTTCAACGTCAGAATAATATGCAGGTACATTTGGAATGTGTGCTCGTAAACATCAGTGGCCCATTTTCACTTGTGCGCGAGTGTCACCATAGAGGGCGCTTTCTTAGCAGCGAATTGCAGCTTGCCCAATGTTTAGAGAGCGAACACGATGAATGACAGTGTATGAAGCCAAGCGTATCGACATGTTTGAAAAGATCGGTGACAATGAAACACGAAATGTGTTAGGTAGCACGAAAAAAACCGTGTAAATTGTGTTTCCTGAACAAACAAAAACCGCGTACATGTACCAGTTAAATATAGTCTTATGAACTCACTGTGTCAGGTAACTGTAACTCACAGATTATTGACTAGTAACTGTTGGCGAGCTTGGATCACAATGTTTCATCTTCTTGACTTTCACACCTACTTCTCACACTTAAGCGGCAAGTCAAAATATCGACAATGTCTATTTTTCACCATCGACCGAAAAGCAGACTGATAGATCACATGAATGTTTATTTACCTATTTATTGATTGATTCATTCATTCATGTATTTTTTTATTTTTAAAATTGACACAACATCTAGTTTTTATTTGCCATGACCTTCCTAAATTCCTTCAAGGTCATATTCAATTTGTTTCGTTTTAGTCGGAGTTGGGCAGTGTAAGAGATGGCTGGGTGTTGGGCTTTCTTATAACTTTCACCGAAATGTGATTTCTTTAGTAGTAGTGTCGTCGCAAGATAATAAAAAAAATATCCGACATGAATAGAGGTAACTTTGTAGTCATCTTAGATACCAACCAGCAAGATTCAATCGATGAATAGGTCGTGATTGGAGACGGGATGTGCGCTGTGAACGCTTTGTTTATAACAGTAAGCATCGTCTCTTTGCACGGCCATATTTGTAACAACAAAGAATAGCTTTTGTTGCACTTAAAGGAAACGTAAATTAACATGTCTAAATCGACTGCTCGGGCTATTGTGTTTGCCGAGATTTTATCGAGCTCTTTAAACAGGTAGCACAAGAAGTTGTTTGAAAAGGCTGTATCCTCCAAAACCGGTCGGCTACCTTTGGTGTGATGTAAGCGTTCATTGTATTCTGGCGTGTTGAAGGGGCTCGCGGCTTGCGGCGCTCAGTGCGTCACGTTATGTCGTGTAACGGTATTAATGTTTATTCTTTGGTCGTGATTGGTTCAATGAACACCTGTGGCTTGACGACAGGTGCAAACAGGCCTTTTTTCGTGCGATAGTTGCAGTTAAAGTTCTTGTCGTTGATCGTTGCAAAGATGCGTTAAGAGACAGCTGGTACGTCAATCGTGTCACCTCCCTCTACGTTTGGCGGGCGAGTATGGGACATTGACAACACAGTTATTTGGGAGACCGACTTTTCAAATCTCGCCGTGGAATCAAAGGGCTGACATGAGTGTTCGAAAGCACTGAACTGAGAACAGGAATGCCTTAGTCTTCATTCAACAATGGCGGTCCACAACTTGAAGCAAATACCGTCCACCCGACAACAGCCTTAAGAAGACCAGCAATCGGTAAGTGAAAGACTTGTCAAAAATTGGTCGCTTTCTGACTTCAAATCTCAAAAAATAGCGATTTGAAGGTATTGGTTTTCCGAAATAGATGGTGTAGTTTACTAAGCTACCTAATTTACATATTTTTGAAAATAGGATTGCTTTCTTGTTGTTAAATCGCGGATAAACCAAGGGGAACTTTAAACATGGCGATTCTAGCCATTCCTGACACGTTTTAAGCCCTGCAATAGTCACGCGTGTTGCATTGGGCGCAAAATTGTCATCGGACTGCCAAAGAGAGATCAAATATTTGACAGAAATCACTTCCCGCGCAAAGTGCGAAACGTGGGGTATTTGTTACTTATCTGAAAGAAAGTATCAGACTGAGATGTCACACCGTGACTCCCACAGGAAGTCTAATAGTAAAGAACGATAAGCAAGAAGCGAAGTAATATCTGGTTTCAATATATAATCGCCAAGATCAGATGTATACCAATATCCTACAAAATTTACCCTTGAAAGATCGGAGACAAGTTGAACGTGCAACAAGGAATGCCATTATTTACAAAATTTAAGCCTCTGAACACAAAATTAAACATTCCAACCACTTCATTCTGAAATCACCTGGCGAGGTTATTGCGTCATGGTAACTCACAAACAGAACAGTAGACTCATTCTGATACTGGTGTTTGATTTCCACCGTCGACAAATCGGATCCATAATCCAAATTATTCGATCGATAAAGTATCGCCTACATGCATGTCTAATTTGCAATATGTTTTTAAGGTTCAGGGGCTGAAGAATGGTCATTATAAAACACAATGTCCACCGCACACCGGTATTTGCAAACAAACTTTTGACACCCGAGCTGATAAATTTGGTGGCAGTTGATAATTCGGGGTACATTCAAGTAGGCCTGCTGATAAGAAAAACTGACCCCAGGATGAACAAATCGTCGTACTTTTTTCATTTACTCCGACCTAAGAACTGATACTAGTGTTTGACTCGAGAGATTAATATACCTTTAACGGACTTGGCGGTAAGTTGGTAAAATGCTGTTGGATTTGGGAGCCGATTAGGAGAAAGCCAAATTGTCACAAAACGGATTGTCTCCCACCGGAGTGTACCGGGGGAATTGAGTCGGAATTTGAAGCAAATCGCCATACCTGTATACAATACGTTGATTGGCAACTTTAGAGAGGACGAACATAGTCAAATGAACTACCGCAACGCAAACACCTGCAAAATGCTGACCAAACTCATATCTATTAACCCTTTGAGCGCTGAAGTCAACTTTTGTCACCTTTAGAAAATATGCTCCAGTCAATTTTTTTCAGATTGTTGTCAAAATTTTGATAACAAACTGTAGCCAATGAAATGTGATGCCCAGTTGGTCCAAAATTATCAAAAAATTACAGAAAAATTGATGAAAAGTGGTAAAAATGTTTCACCAAAATTTTGCTGGGAACAATTACAGCACTCAAAGGGTTAAAAACGAGTCATTTAATATCCTTATATGGCGATTCCTTTGTCGTCAACAACTTATAATTGTTTACTGTTGGAAATTGCACGCATTCAACCGAGGTGCATAAACTTCCACTTGGCTTGTTTAATTCATCAGTAGACTCAATAATCGATGTTTCTTTACGCCACATTAAAACTTCGTGCCCCAATCATACTCAGTGTACTCATAAGTTAAACCACAGTCCCCCTAGCCACCTCCAAAATTCTTTTTATCGAGACGTACAAACCAGGATTGAAGTTGACATATATGGCTTAAACTTGCTCATAATTATTGAGCCTGGGTTAGATATTCGCTCGCCTAATCGGGTATGGCGTTTCGACTAAGCAGAACTCTATGGCTTTGAAACTGTGAGGGACCGCGCACTGGCACAGGTGTCTGGCCCGTTGCCGCTGTGCACGTCGCCCGGTCGTAAAACCTAATGAGCATTCCTTTGCAGTTGAAATCTTGCTGTCGGGGATCGATTCGACTTGCTCACGCTGAAAAGACACGGAGCAACAGGTCAAATCTCAATGAAGTCGAGCCGTGAGTGACTTCTCGCATGTGATCCCGGGGTCTTGTTGTTAACAACAAGATTCCTTGGCGGCGCCCGGTTTGAGAGTCGAGAAAAACAAAGACTTGTTCGATGACATGTACTCGCGCCACCAAGCGTTAGTGCACGGTTTTAGCACGGAGATTGACGACGGTATTGAACTATCTGAACGGGACCTGGAAAACAAAGTTTCCGCACGCTGAACTTTTTCAGACCCCTCTATAATGTCTAGCGACTGTATTTTAAAACACGTTAAGCTATTTGGGAATCATGAGCGTGAAATGTGTTATTAAACTCATTTAACTGAGGTATCAAATTGAATATATTCAAGAAGGCCACAAAGTCTAAGCGACACTTCCACGGTTGGTTCTATAAATGTACTGTCATGCAATCCCGGAACATGCGATCCCGCAAGACTGAGAACAGTGTTATACCCGAAGTCGTTCGGCGCACAGTTTCCTTCCATGTGATACGACATATGGCTATTTACGGACCAGGAACAACACAATGGAAAGTGGTCACAGTACTCTAGCAATATCTTATCTGATGACGTTAGATTTATATGTGGCTTTCATATGATCAAAAAGTTTTGGGTAGTTCCAGAACGGTCACTCTACCCCATAAGCGTGGTTACAGAAATGCCACTATTTGGCAATGCTTACGCTTTACCACGATTAGAGTAGCCCTGCACGTTACGCACCCTGCTTTTTCTCAGTCACGTGGTTATGTGTCAAGCAACTGGCCAGGTAAAGTGGCGAGGATGATGATGGGGTAATATGATGAAAATGATGATAATGATGATGATGATGATGATAGTGATCACGGCTATGGTGATGCCAATGATGATGATGATGATGATGATGATGATGATGATGATGATGATGATGATGATGATGATGATGATGATGATGATTATGATTTGGAGGAGGAGGAGGAGGAGGAGGAGGAGTCATGCTAATGATGATGATGATGGGTAATGGTGTGGTAATGAAAGTAATTCATGTGCTGTCTTTGTTTTTTGTTCTTATTGTTAAATCACCTAAAATGTTACGATGGTTATAGCCATTACAATCATCATCATATATGATGATAAAAACGAGAAGAATACTTTATGTATGTGTTATATTGTTGCAAAGAGTCTAACTTTAATAATTCATTCCTGGATAATATGTCGATTTAAAGAATACGAAGATATGCTGTGAATAATGAAACAAATGATGGGTTAAATTAGCATGTGGCGTAGAATGTATTTACTTGAGAAAGTTTGCATACCTGTCGGCCTTTGAAGATTTCACATTTCCAACGGCGTGATGTTTCACAAAGCAGATACGTTCTTTTCTGTTTTATCATGCTTATATGTCCATCTTATAACACATTAAACACGATAAGCCGGGGCAGTGGTGATATCATGGTCTGTTTTGGCATTGAGTATTGACTTGTCACAGAGTCTGTCGGCAGAGAAAACATGTGTAATGACGACTGTCTTTTTGATTGTGTCGTCTTAATTCAGGTCGAAATGGTGGTTAGTTTAGCGCGCGAATGTATGACAATTTAGCCTGTAACCAGTTCGCAGTTATAACAACTCAAATTACCAGTAGATCAAGTCTATGATGATATAATGCTCCAAAAATGTTGTTTTTGTTTGTTTTAGGATTCAACGCAGCGAAAATACTCAGATAAAGATGGAGGTGAAAAGTGCGACATCTCATGGCTTGTCGACTTATGAGAGTTTACTTGACCATGGCATTAGGTCTCCGATGACATCACTACCCAGCATACCATGCTCGAAGTACATCGTGTTGGGTAACCCAAAGATGCGTGTTCCGCGCAAGCGCACTGCACATGTTGTGTGGCGGGTGCCCAGAGTCCAGCCGAGGAGACGAAGGCGTGCTGTATTCCGTCGGGTTGATGCCAGCGACAGTAATGAATTTGATCAAGATACCCTGTACAGCGACAGGTACGGTCATGACGAGATGAAAATATTGCCGCCACTTCTTTGGGATGACGGACAACCCAAGAATACTGACCTGATGAAAGAAAAAGAACTAATTGAAAAATATCGAAAAGGTTTGAGTTATGAACAGATCAAAATGCAGACGAAGTTGACGTCAGCGGAGAAGGTGAGACAACGAGAAAGGGCGGTTACGAGGGTCACATTCAAGTTGCCGCCGATTGACGAATTCGACAACAGTTACGAGAATGGTGTCATCATTCAGGATTCTCCGCGAGATGACGACGAGAGCGGTGGGTCAAAGAAGAGCTTCAGACGGAAACGTGCCTGCTTGAGTCCCAATCACAAGAAGGTTTGCAAAGGTTCGCCGGTGTGCGAGGGGGAAGCGCGGGAATTTTGTGACGTTCTTGGGCAGGGTTACTGTTCCTGCTGCCTTGCGTACTACAACAGGAAAAAACACGAGCGGCTAATGCTGCCGATCATACGGGCGAACACGCCGAAAAGCACGACGACAACGAGCTTGTCTCGAGCGATTCAGAAAGGAGCATACGACAAGAAGAGGTCCACACGAAAGAAGGGCAAAGCTCTCACCTCGATGTGTTTGTGTTCGAAACTGCCCCGGCTGGAAAACAACAACGACGACGACAACGCGGACTGAGCCCGAACATTCACGGCAGGGTCACAGCGAACAAGCCCTTTCTTAATCGCTAACAATATTGCATTTTTGCACGACAAACTGGCCTGTTGTATCCACACGACATTTATTGTCAACTTATTATACTCCCCCTGCCTTTGTTTGATACTGCAAACACTCAAAGCGTTTTAATAGCTTTCAAAATTTTGAACAGAGTTGTTCAGTAACCAACCTGAAGCTACGGCTCAACGTAAGTGTGTCGCACTGAGTGAAAAAACTATGCGTGTATTTGTCCCGGTAGCACGTCAATCCAACAGATCTGCAAGTTTGGTTTCAAAGTACCTACCAGACGAATTACTCAGGTATAAAGTACTGCCCGAAATCTGTTTTGAGTACGACCGACTAGTGATAAACCGTATCATCTGTCAGACCTTGAAATCGATTTCCAATCTCAAGCAGAAGGCTTGATCGTCTGTTATCTCTTGAAGATGGCACGACCACAGTCACTATGTCTGTAAAGTGACTCCGATACGACATTGTTACCTTGCTTCCGAGTCGAGAGTGTCTACCTTTGAACCCTGCAATCTTGTCAACGTCTTACGGCTAGTACAACGTAGACATCACGTTTGTTCCGCAGACTGGGGATTGAAACAGGGACGGGTGTACGCGACATGCCGGAACTAAACTACTTCCAGATATTTCACAGATTTTGCCATCAACATTGGAAAACCTGTCCAACATCTGTACCATCACATTCGTGTTCAAAAACGGTCAAAGATTTACAAGTTCCAAGTGAATGATTATTCTAATGTTGACATCAATGACATTTTATGAACTTGGTGATATTTACGCGGTAAAGGATAATGGGATCCAATTTAGCCCCTGCTTTTATTACGATTAAGGCTACAAGTCGTCGAATTTTGCCTTCAATACTGGATAACAATTCAAACGAATTTGTGCTTCAACCAGAATATAATGTAAAGATTAATTGAGCAACTTAAGATAATATTTTGTATGTAACACCCTGATATTTACAAATGATAGATATTTACACCTGAAATGTATTTGAAGTGACACGGGTCAACGAGTTCGACCTACATTTGACCCACGCAAAATTATTTATATCGTCGGTACTCGCAATTCAAATAATTCACTGATTTTATCTGATGAATGCCTGAGGCGAAAACCAGATTTTTAGTCAGTTTTCTTAGAGCCACGTTACTTTTTACTCCAAGTGACTGTGATGTGATTTTTGCCGTTTCATTATATGAGATTTCACTTAAAAGAAAATTGCAAAATATTTATGTGCATAAACATGACTGGCTTTATTTTGTCACGAATTACGAAACTCCAAATTGTGCAGTGGCTGCCATAGCAATATGTTGTTCTAGTTTGATATTTAAACACAATTTTCTGAATCGAATAAAACTCATTACGTGTACTTACTAGACCAAGGTTCAACTTTGATGGACTACCTTCGATCATCATCATCTTGACGACGGAGGGCGCATATTACGTGTGATATTTTCACTAGTTTTCATACCGCATGTCATGAGTCTTATGGTGTTGTTTTACAAACTCTCAATACTGCATCTACATATCTAGACTTGATAGCAATAACGCACTCAGTAGTATTTACTAAACATCAAAGACGCTTTGAAAACAGTCCCTCAATTGATTCGGAACGGGTCGGTAACTAATCTTGGTCATGTGAATCGCTGAATTTTTTTAAAACATTCTGTGAGTGGTCACGTCTAAGCATCAGCGCTGTGTTAGAATCGGTTTGTGCAATTTTAATACAAAGATGAAACAGGCTAACTTGTTTCAGTTTAAAATCGATAATTTCATTGGCTAACGTACTGTTAATATAGTAATCTTGCGTCTACCACCAGTACACATACGTATCACATACAAGATGATTCCTATACAAATTATGCTACTTTGGTCAGTCTCTTCAGCGCTATTGTAGAAAAATACGATCGAAAAGCTTCTGAGAAACCAATGAACCGTGGAATATCAAGACTCCGTGTGTTTTCGGCACTGTAGAAAGCATGATATTGTCGACCCTCGGCTATTGAGCCCATTTTCAATTCAGTCAACAAAATGTCGACGACAAAGTTTCGACATAAACGCATACTAAATAGGGATAGTTTGCTTGAAGATTCCACATCATACGCCATACAAGAAATAGAATTTGTGTTCTCACAGGCCGCGGGAGTAAGTTTATCGTGATATAACTTGCAGCATTATTTATATTCTATATTTCCAAATCTCCGGAATTGTTTGTCATCGATAATGTCCTGAATATTTCGGGAAGATGAGCATCTATGGTTTCATCAAAAATTCTACATGTTAATTTACATATATAGTAACCATTCCGAGACGGAAGACCTTTGTACACCTAAGTTTCTTCTTAGTGTAACATAACAAAGTCGTACTATTGAAAGAGCCTGGTTGATATTGACCTTGCATCAGAATAAGTAATTCTAGAATGCTATAACTGAGGTAAGTTTTATTCTCCTGAGATGATCTGAGTCGCGAACAAATAATATATCCAGTCACGAACGCTTAGGTAGGAATGGCTTACATTTTGTTAATTTAAAACTTAGCATACGTACAGGTGGGAAACACTTCACAACTTGGCATTTAATATAGGTAACGCATACGCACAGTTTCAGGTATTTTAATTTATTTATTCGTCATGTGTCTCCTATGCCTCAAGTCGGTGCTTTTGAAGATGCTAATGTTGAAACTATTTTGTTTGAATAATTTAGCTGTCCCTCAGAGATACAACTACATGCACACATGATCTGCAATTACTGAAGGTAATTTAAACATTTTTGCTTATGTTGGTAACGGCTGTCGACAGCGAAGATTTGTATTGTATGTGTGTTAAGCCTTCCAAAGTCATCGCAAATAGTTTAAACACGCGCGTAGGGTAGTGGGAAGTCTATATTTCGCACGTACTATTATTTCAGGACGCATGCGCAGTTACGCCAAATAGCGTGCGGGGCATTCCATGCTGGATTGTTATTGTTCAAAAAACCCGTCAAGTGGCTGCGAGATCCAGCGACCTATGTCAGCTCGCAATTTATTGCTTTTAGGAGCAATTGAAATCATAACCACCGCTCGTATTCCAGTTTGGATTTCCATTTCTCAACTTCTATGAACGAAGAGGGAGGGTGGTTTGAGGTCAAACGCAATGAATTTCGTTGACATGCGCGTTTCAATTATTCACGGTGGCTTCTTATGTTCACATGGAGTGACTTCGATTTCCATGTTGTCAACGTATTGACATTCAACCCAAAACGTCAGCAGCAGTGAGCTCATTTTCATTAACTGTCGACAAACACTCAGCAGTGCTGTATCAACATTATTTTACTTGCCGTTGTCGTGAATAACAATGGCCGCGTGGAAAGTAAATGTTGGTATTACACTTCAGACGTTCGACTTTAACTATGGCCACTCACTGTGACTCTGAGCAAACTGCCTGTGATAAAACGCCACCCTTTTCAATGACAACCGACATATTCGATGTTTTTGTCAATAAAGCCGTTTCTTTCCACCGAATAATCCACTGGCACACTTGAAAAACAATGAATGCAACCTTTATTGCGTGTTACTGGGAGTCCCCCTGTCTGTGTGAAACAACTCAACCCCCAATGGTTATGTCGATATGCTATGATTCTTTCGTGTGGGCCAAGTCGTGCACATTCTTTTTGTCAGTCTACGTCCATGAAAATTTGACATTTGTCCAAAATCATATCACAATAACATCGCAAAAAATTATTATTTGAATTGAACAACACCTAAACAGTCCACCAAGAGCCGATGGTAAACACTGATTCAAAAAACTTTGATTTTCACATCAAAGTATTATGAAATTTTTCTTTCCTTTCGAAATGTGGTAAAAGATGCACTGTTGAAGCCACATATTTGCCAAGAGAATATTAAACATCTACACTCAATCAATTTAATTTAATTCGCTATCATCAAAGATTTAGCCAATATACGGTTGTCATCGTGTCGTAGATTTCTTTTCCATGATTTGAGGTAGACAAAATTATCTTTCTGCTAGCATTGCAAAAGAATTGAGTTCACGTCTGAATATACCATGATAACTGGCTGCACGTTTTCACTCTCCAAAGGGCCACGCAGTGTATCTTCTTCGATGACAACGCCCGCTGAATTGGGCTGTAGGAATTCACACGCTGGCGGATCCACTAGCGAAACGAACAGCACTCGTATACGGACGGTATCGTCATGGAAACTGCACCCTGCAGTACCGGACACATTACCGACCACTAATCTAAAGATGCATTTAAATTCGGTTGAAGTCGGTCATTTAGCGAGCACACAATGCCCCCAGGTTGTCAGTAAATAGTATTAGCAAAGTGCAGACAACATTAATTGTGTTGTTAGAGCGGAAAGTGAAATATTTATTGATTAAATTTGCAGTATTTGTTTGTCAGATCGCATTTGTGTGAATCGGGCGTGAACGCAATCTCTCTGTCGTCGATATAATTGACCATGCCTCAAAGACGTTAAATCTGTTTTTCGTTCTTTTGCTCATTTAACTTTTGTTTCGACATTAATAGCTAAAGTTCGATTAAAAAAGAAAACTAATGTATCTGACGTTTTAATGTGCATTCATTTCAGTAGCGAGCGATGTCAGCTGATCTAGGACAGCATTTTCAATGCACCCTTATTTAATTAAAGTTTGACTTTGCGGTGACTCTGCAATAACTGAATGTGCAAAAGCAAACGTAGATGAGCGTATGATAAAATATGTGAACCCTTTACTGGTATCTGTGCAACATCGATGATGTTGATAATGATGATGATGATGATGATGATGATGATGATGATGATGATGATGATGATGAGATGATGATGACCACGACTACGAGGATCATGGCTGCTATAATTGTTGTTGTTAATATTATCCAAGTTTAAGTCTAAAATGTGCTAACAAAGGTAAAAAGTAAAGAAATTTATAGCACTAACATACATTCCATGATTCACAAAAAATAAAAAATTATGTTCTTAGAGATATGAGCTGAATCCACTCTTTCAGCATTACCGTTCCTCTAACATGTTTCTTCCCAAGACATGACCGCTGATTATGCAAAGTAGCATTTGTACGTCATGAAAGTTAATTCAAAATTAGAAGCCTTACATGTACTTAGGTCTGTGAAAAGTAATCATTTGTAAATTTGAAAGGGACTTCAATGCTGTAATAGGTTTTTAAGAGGTTAATTGATGCTTGTGTGTATTATGATCGAAACCTTGGTCATGATCGAGTGTTTGCCCTCATCGTGGGATACAATTTCAGCGACATTAATGAACGTGTTCCTTTTTAAGTGCGTGCATTTCACATTGACTCGGTGTATTCAATGTAACAATTCTCATCAGAGACAATCTATATCAATAACATAGTTTTCGGGTTATCGAAGCAAAGTCCTGTTTGCTGAAGTTTCGAAAACGACATAACAGCTGAAATGGAATAATATTCAACTTGACAGAGATATATGGCCGCCGCGAGCGAGTTAACAGACTCTGCAGCTCAACCAATCGCCAAAGAGGCATGTCACGGTAATTTAAGTCACTGCTACAAAATCCTTCAAGTCTTTTTCTTTAAAGATGTACCCTTAATCAGCTGCATATCACTTAGTTGTTGAAATGAAACATCAAACTGAGCCAAATTAAATTTTCGATTTAAAACAATACGACGGTGAAAGATTTTCTCAAAAAAACTGCTTCAAAATGAACCCCCACAAGTAGTAGATCAGAATAGAATTAAAAAAGTTTGAGAGTCCGAATTCTACCTTAAACAGTTTCTTTCTTCTCCCACAAAAATGTCGACCTAACTAATGTCCAATTGTTAGCTCAACCTGAGTATTTGTAAGAGTAGATATCGTTGACATTGGGATTTTGTTTAATATTAATGCATGATAACAAGGACAGGATCGCGATTTGTCACGTGCTCAATGGATAATACTTATGAATATAATATTGATGATGTACGAAAAACGAGAGAATCATAAATGTTATCTCATGATGATCTCCGAAGCCAGGTAACCTCTCTGATTCCTTTATATTATTTGTTATTTATTTTATTTCACCGAATTCTATTCTGTGCCTGAAACCTTTGATGTGGCAGAATGTAGTCACATCTGAGTTGTGGTGGCGCCGTGAGCCGCGGGTTTTCGGCTCCGTTTCTCGATCGCCGCAGCGGAATTTTAATGATTACATAAATAGGCTTTTTTCAAGTCAGTTGTTGATTGAAAGAATGTATTGAAAATATCCATTCCCTTCGATCAAAAATTTATGCTCGCTTTCCCGCAAACACCCCTTTTGTGCAGAAATTGTTGTGGCTGCCCTGGTCAATGTACAGCTCTATGATGATCTGCTGCGTTAAATGGTACAGAATATTTTTGTCAAGCTTATACTTGCGCAGTTTGATTGTCAAACTAAGTTTGAGTCACATGCATCAGAATATTTTGTCTTGCCATCTCATATGACCACTTGTAAGGAAAGAGAGTTTTTACTGTACTGGACAACCCTCTAGAACTAGACCGGAGTTGAATAGAATATTTAGTTTTATTTCTCTTCGGTGGAGATTTCTAAAGTGTTCCTTTGAAAATGGGGTACAAGGTGTATGAAAAGCAAAGGCGAATTGCTGAGGCAATATAGATCTACACAGTTATATTTATCGAAAGCGTTCTGAAAATCTGCTGAGCCCGCAATTTCTCACAGATACTTTGCCAATACAAAGAAACATTTTGACATTTTGTCATGTAAAGGTGGCATGTTGCCACCACATTTTGCAGACATTTGTGGCTTCCTGTACCGAAGCTTTAAAGTTTCCAGGAAATTACAATACTACGGTGACATTTACCTTCATATCTATACGTAGAACAACGGAATTTGCTGCAACTGCTACTACCAATGGGTCCTCTGCCTTTGAGCAAATATTTATCTCAAAACGGAAATGACGATGAGTGTAATCAGGACCAGGGTCGAATAGCAATCAAACGGACGAAAACTCAAGGTTACCCCAGAGGGCGCGATTAAAGTACGAGCAGTACACCTTCCAATGTATAAACCATGATGTATGCTACGAAGACGAATACGAATCAAAAGAGGACCAGGGCAACAGACGAACCTGATTTCGATATATTTTTATTAAAAGTGCTTTATCATGTAACTATAACCTAAGATATTTTAAACAAGCCTAAATTTGAAGGGAAAACTTGAAGCTCTTTCACTGTCCCTGTTCCAGACGTTACTCCCTGGCTGCAATTTAAACGTCCTCTCCGGCCCTGGTTTTCCAACCTTGCCACTCGAAACAGGGAAACTCCCCAATGGCCCCTCCTCTCTCCTGACAACATTATTCATATTTCGTATTCATTTCGTCGGCAAATAATCAAATACAAGAAAGTATTACTCCTTGCCACCCGTTACCTATTGCCGCTTTCCTCTCCCATGGCAAGACGAGAAAAAATTGTCTGACCACGAATCAATCATACGGCGAACACTTTGGCCAAACAGCACTGATAGCTACTACAATATGTGCAGGAAAGACGTTCAAGTGAAATGGATGCATAAGTGGGTTGCTGGTAAAATTATTGGACCTAAGGTTAGATGTTGAGTTAATTAGAAGGTGTCTAGATGTCGGATAATTGGATGGTTGATTAAATGTGACAATAGCTGCAGTACTTTTTGTTAACTATAACAGCCTTGCGAAAACATCGCATTTCGTACATTCTGCACCTTTATTGTTACAAGATGGATTACTGTTAGACTAAATTTTGGTAGTCAAAATAACGTAGCAAATTACACACCACACACACACACACACGCACACACACACACACACACACACACACACACACTGCCGTCAAGTTGAACTCTATGGGCATTTCGACATAAGAGCAAGGTAAAAACTGCACAATGTAAACCAAATAAATACTGACTATATAGCGGAATTACAGCATTGGGAGCTTTAAATGCTTGATGGATGAGATCCAATTAATATGGTGGCTATTTCGCTGTAATTACGATAATTTGATTTGGATTGTTTAATTGATCGATGAGCGTCGATGCATGAGCGAGTGGGCCTAAGTCATGCGTAACAAGTGACGCCACGAGACTCTTGCACCTCACAATACCAGCTTCAGCTTGTACGAGGAGAGAGAGGCAACTATTTTAACAGTCCAGAGAAAGGCCCTAAGTTTTAAGGTAAGGATTGGTATGTAATTTCATGCCCATAAAAATTGATTGCTGACTCGAACACGTGTTTAAGTACCGTGATTACAAGACATGACATTGTAAATTCTCGTAATTAACAGATCCATACACAATGCGTGTTAGTCAGTCACAACAATTCGTTTTGTTGTAAATACAATGGAAGAAGTCCTTGTTTTCTCATCGCCTTGATGTTGACATCTCCCATTGGTTTCAGAATTACCTAAAGTAAGTAAGTGGAGTTCCATATGGATTCTCAAAAAAATGAACTACTTTTACGACTTATATAGTGTGTATATATTTTATTTGTCTGTTCTGCTATTGTAAATATTTCCTCTTTGGTCGAGATTTTGTAGATTTTCTGGTCTTACAATATAAGACCAATTTATTGACAAATTTGCCTTCTTATCTTTCATCGACTCTTCATGTAAAATATTCAGAGAAATGCTGTTTTTTCTGTGCTGACCCGACCCCGGAGTGGCTACTAGACGTACACGACCGGCATATACACCCAACAAGAGAAATGTTTGCCCAGACCCTTGAGGGTCTATGATCTGCCGTTCTGCCGAAGTCACTCGTCACCAAATTTGAAAGAAAAGGCCAACTTTAGTAATGGTCGTCACATAAGCAAATGAATACCTATTCAAATAGTATATGAGGACATAGCGCTGGTCGTAACCACGGAGGCGGTGATAGGTGGACTATAGAATTCAGCTATTGAATAGGTCTGTACCCTTGTTTGGCATATATATTGAATCGCTTACTGTTTACGCCTCCAATCCTGACGCACAAAGCAAAGCCTCTTTTGTTTGTCGTTTGATAAAGCCTGCAGGCTCTTCAAGAGCCCTTCGTGTTTAGCTGCGCTGCCGGAGGTCAGACCTTGAGTGACATCACGGGTACTGGTTGTCAGGCTCTGTCCGTCAGTAGTCTGCCCCGTGTTTGCGAGATTTCTGTACAGCCGAAATCCATATCGGTCGTACACCTCTACTTAGGTCGACCACTTCCAAGGTGTACAAGATCTGAGCAGTCAACCCTGCCAAGGTAAGAGATAAGTGTAACTATTGGTGAACAAGCTTCACGCTGACATGTGTATTTGGACACGGTTCTAGCTAACTATATGTCAATTTTTAGAGTTCCAAGTCTGCACAGTCGTCGGCCAGCCATCATGAGGAATTTGACCGGTAGCTACATTTGTATTAAAAGCTAACCATCGAGCCTTACACGTAATTGAATCCGAGGTCAATTCAGGCTAACAACGAACTTCTTTATGTGAATTCTGTCCTCTCTAATGTTAACTTTGTTACCATAAACAGTGGTAGGATCGTCTTGGAAGTTACCTGAGTGGGTGCTGAGTGGGGACAAACACAGCGAGTAGCAAAAACAATTCAACAGACGTTTGCTGAGGAAATATTTTAGAACCTTTGTTGAATAGGATTATTCATCAGCCTGACGTAAACTTAAAGTACACTGGTTTATTTTGAACGGAAATAATTGCTCGAAAGACTCAAGGATTTAAAAGAGACACTAAGCGAAGGCGATCGGATGTCAAGCAGAACTGAACAGCACACAGCTTCGTCTTCTCAAAACGAGTTCAGTAACGACAAGGGCGCCATGAAACTACGGACTTTACAAGATGTCGGACAACATCATTCATTTGTAAGCTAATCTCACTGGTCGACCGACTCGCCTACTCTTGTACCTACTTTTCTAAGCTCCCAATAATCAAACCGAACGACGCGATCGCTCTGTAACAAATTTTCAAGTACATGCCGTCTCCCATGACAAGCTAGGAGACTAAAGAAATATGCAACCAAAACAGACACATCATTCCGTTTCATTTGTATTGTATATATATACCCAGTAATTTCACTTTGTAATCTGCGACGTGTGCATGTGTTTTAAGGTAGAACGCGCCTCGGGGACAGATATTCGGACTTTCAAACTTTCACAATTCTTTTCTGATCTACCACTTGTGGGGGTTCATTTTAAATATCTTGGTGTAAGAAAACTTTTAACCGACTTAGTTTTTCGAAATTCGAATTTTCTCCATGCATAGAGTTAACACAGGGATGGCGGCCATTTTTAATTTTGAATATCGATAAATCTTGAGTTATTTGTTTCTCTAGTACCAACATTTGCACGATTACCCCCAATTTTTATTCTTGATTTTGAAAGAGAATGGTTGAAAGATTCCTTGAGGAAAGTTTGAGCAAAAGTTTAAATCTTTCACTATGAGGTGCATACTACCTTAAGCTGACACAGGACCTGGTACAGGACAAGACTGGGAAGACGCGATAGATTGAACTTGTACAAACGATATTTAACGGCAAGGTGGCTTGTATGAATCCCTGATACGTACTTGTAATTCGGACAACGAAGGATTCCATTAAATCTTCGCTATAAAATCGGCTCATTAAAGGACAAATGGTATTTGCCACCAGGGCAAAGGCCAAAACATTTAGTGAATTCTGACAAACATGTTATACTCGGAATGATTCGCTAGTAATTTGTTGCTGACCTGAATTAATAACATGACTTATTTGTGCACGATGGGCTCGTATTCTCGCTGCAAACATGCAAATTCGAAAATGGACAAACATACCTGTACACCGGCGAAATGATGGAATGGTTGGTCAGCATTTCCAATTGGGGAGTGCAAAAGTTAGGGTATCTTTTGAAAGGAAAGAGTTTTAAACATTGAAAAAATAAAAATATATTCTGAAATGTCAGCCATCGTCAATGTCTAGTGGAAATTGACATTTGAGGGAGAAAATTTTCAATGTAATTGACAGTGTAGGAAATAGAGAGTAATATACACGAATTGGCAAAAGAGGCAATCTCCTCTTTGTATGAGGGGATCTGTTTATAACATTTGACTGACTTTGTCTGATGCCTGATTTTGTTTACATAATTATGCAGTCTATGTGTCTCTGTCTCCCCGCCTGTACACTGCAACATGGTGTACATGTCTGCACACAGTAAGTTGTAATACAGTAACACGGTTGCAGATCGGAAACTGAATCTTGGCCTTGATTGTGCTGCACTATAGCATCCATGGTTACTATTCCAGCTGTAACTTCTTTATTTATATCTTCTCTATTTTTGTTTTTGTCTGGCAATTTTCAAGTTCTTGTTCTAACCTCTAAACCACATTGAAGCACCTCCTACTTAGCTTGTCAACACAGCGTCTATACGAGGAGAATGCACCATTATTGTTTACACTAGTTGCGACTCATTCCAATTCACTCGTCAACAAAAACAATACAGTCTACACAAGTACAACCTGAGTTGACAAGCTGAACACTGTACATCTCAACATGCTTTGGGAATAGAACAAGAAACTGTAGAACGCGCCTCGGGGACAGATATTCGGACTCTCAAACTTTCCCAATTCGTTTCTGATATACCACTTGTTTGGGTTTATTTTAAAGCTCTTGGTGTGATAAAACTTTTCACCGTCTTAGTTTTTCGAAAATCGAAAATTGTATTTTTCTTCATAGAGTTAACACAGTTATGGCAGCCATTTTGAATTTCAAATATCTGTATATCTTGGGTAATTTGTTTCTCTAGTACCAAAATTTGCACGGTGACCCCCGGTTTGTATTCTTGATTTTGAAAGAGAATGGTTGAAAGATTCCTTGAGGGAAATTTGAGCAAAAGTTTGAGTCTTTAAATTTCGAGGCGCATACTACCTTAATATTAAAAGCATCATCAAAACTTGCAACTACCTACCCTCTAATCGTATATAAATACAACTTTCGGGAATTTTCTACTAAAATAACCACAAAGAATTGTGTTCAACTGCAACATAAAGTTTAAAAAGGCAAGGAATTTTAAGGAAAAACTTGTACTGCTACAACATCATCAAATGAGTTTTCACCAATTTACAGAATATAGTGAAGATGTTAATTGGTCGACATTAATTGTCTTTTCAAAACGAGGCTAAACAGCTTACGCAAAATTCTTGCGCATTTTCTACAACCATCAGATTACATTTAATATACACAAGGTACACAATTTTGTTGTCCAGAGCACATGTAATACGAAATGTATGGAAAGAGAGACGGCGACTCACTTAATTCTTTGACAAAAAGTACAAGAACTCAGATTTATGAGGGCGGCCGCCATATTAATTAGTGATCATCACTTGGCAGCAGCTTGTGTCGAGCTCATGGCAGAGGCCACAGCATGTAGCATAGATAAATCTTTACATATTAGAAATATTCGAATTTACTACAGTTAGTGAGTTAACGGTCCATATTGCTCATAAATTCCTTCACGAATGTTATCATGACAGATAAGCATCTAGCAAACGGAGACCTGACCGGTCACCTACGACAAAGGTGTCAAACCCGCTCGTAAATACCTCGACCCTTGCCTCTTTAAAAGTTTGTTAATGTTTGAAAAACGCGGCAGACAAAGGGAACTGTAAGTAACTATGGTTACTATCAATGTTTTTTCGTGCTATGACCTGATGTTGTTGATATCGGATCGACAAGCCAAGCTACAGTTACCTCAACAATGCTACTCCATTTTTCATAAATGGGACTGCAATATTCTTGTTCTTTATATAGGTAATATATACTCCTCGGGACAGATGTCAGGACTCTAAAAAAATTATATGAGGGGTCGTTCTGAATCTCATGGAGATGTGAAGTTTTCGCCGGCCGCTTGTGTTTATGAAAATCAAAAATTTAATTTTTCCACATAGAGTAATTAGGGATGGCGGCCATTTTGAATTTCGAGTGTCGGTAAATATTTGGTAACTTGTTCCTCCTGTATCATATTTTCCGCGATGACCCCTAACTTTTAGAAAGAGGTTAATTTAAGTTACCGTAACGAACCTAGAGCTTGAGCAAAACCTTAAGCCTTTGAATTTCGAAGCGCACACTGCTTTAAAGTAGTATGCGTTTCGAAAGTGAAAGACTAAAACTTTTGCTCAAATTTTACTCATGGAAACTTTTAACCATTTACATCAAAATTAAGAATAAAATCTGGGGTTACCGTGCAAATTATGGTAATTTGGGAAACAATTCAATAAATTCAAAATGGTCACCATTCCTGTGTTAACTGTATTGAGAAAAATAAAATTTTCAATTAAAAAAAAAC